>NW_017306723.1:568878-621878 GCF_000935625.1 Nanorana parkeri
GGGGGTTGTGATCTGACCATGTTTCATGTTATACCTATATTCATGTGGTCAGAAAGCTTAGTTCAGCCTTTAATTTATACAGCAACAATCTACTGTGAATCAAAGTTAGGTTGTTAGAACCGTAATAACCAAACAGCACTGCATTTCGGTGGTAAGCAATGCTATGACACCCACCAAGGATGCCATTGGCATGCATTTTGTATGTGCTCCACATCTCTGTGTGGGCTTTCCCTGGTTGATCTGGTTTCCTCCCAAAAAATTCTGGAAGGTTAACTGGGGTGTAATTACACTGTTTCTGCTGTGTATAAGTGTGGCAGGGACACTAGATTGTGAGCTTCTTTATGGATATGACAGGTATGAAAGAAATTCTGTGTAATATTTTTCTTCTGTACACATAGAAGGAGAAAAAATCAAGTTGCAATTTACAGAGCTGTAACTTTGTGTAATGGGGTTCTCTTCCATAGCTAAACCACTAAGAAATCCCTGTCTCTTTATCTACAACTCAAAGGTAAATCCTCTATTGATAGAGGACCCTAATTGTTTTTATAGCAATTGCATACTGGTTCCCAGTTTATATATACATTCATTTCATCCAAATGGTTTTGCCATACACTTTTGCTGCCTGCATAAACCAATGTGTAGACACTCAGATCTGGGCCCCACAGGAATCATATGGTCCGTATGGCTATAGTAACCCTTGGCAATGTAGCTTGTTAGTTCACTGAGAACGATCAAAACACAAGCAGACACACATCTCACAGATGTCAGTATATCAAGTTGTTAGAGAGGCAGCTTTTTCATACAATATGGCTAATGTTCGTTCTCAGCTTCATGCGCTATTTAACTGTCAGGTTCGTTATCTGGTAGTGCAGCCAGCCAGACCAGATGGCCTGGCACCTCCAGAGCTGTTTCTGATCCAGTACCTGACTCCAGTACCCCTCCCACCCTCCTGTTATCAGCGTGTTGTCGGTTCTCTAGCACATTAGCGTCATATCAGACATCAGGCAAATTGTCAAGCCTCCGCTCAAGAAAGCTCAAATTCAAAACAGCTAACAGTCCAGAATGACGCCGGCATATGATTATCCAGAGAATTTAGCTCAGCAGGCTGCAGGCTTTATGTATGGGGCAGTCACAAGAGGTTCTCTCTCATTAATATTCATCAGGTTGCAAATTACAAACCAAAGTGTGTCTTCAGCAGAGTTGTAGAACAGAGCCACATTAAAATGCCAGAAAAGATGCAATTCAAAATGGGAAAGAGACACCGCTATATGGTGAAGAGGGATTCTCAGGGACACAAGGTGTCTGACCATACCCATTGGCACATCTAGGGGATTTGGTGGCCCTTGGCTCAAAGTGTTTGGCATAGATACTTTCAGCACTGATAAAGTAAGTCCAGCATATTGGGGTTATGTGTTAAAAACTATCTTTGGGAAGAAAAAACTCCCCTTACAGTGTGGCTGTCTTGCACTGCAAGGTTTAAATGTACATATACATCTAGGGTATGGAGGCCCTCCGGCCATCGAAGTGTAAGGGGGAAAGGGGCTGCGGGTGCCGCTCTGGTAGCCTGGAGGGAGCCTGCAGGAGCAGGGATCAGGTAAGCAAAAGTTATTTTCCTGGAGATTTGAACAGGAGTAGCTAGAGCACACAAAGGTGGACAGGGACACCCAAAGCTCCTGTTGCTTAAAGGAGAACTATGGGGTCAGGGCTTTTCCCCATAGTTCTCCTAAGGGTCACGGGAGAACACAAACTAGCGTCCTCCCGTCAACCAAACCTCAGTATACCGCGAGCTACAGCTGGCGGTATACTGAGACGCCGGAGCGGATCCCGACATTGCTGTCGAGATCCAGACAGCTGCGGGATTGACAGCTGGCTCTGCCTATCCAGAGTCAGAGCCAGCTGTGCCCGCCCCCTCCCCGTCTGTTCCGCCAGTCAGCGCTGGAGGATCAGACAGGGGAGGGGGGAATCCCTGCAGGGAGCCGTGAGTGACAGTCACGGCTCTCTGCAGGGATAGATTGAGAAGTGAGCGAGCGACGGTATGTGTTCGCTCACTTCCCGATCTACTAAGCCGACCTGTGACAGTTTCATTGTCACAGGTCGGCTCAGATTATGAGGCTGAGTGAAAATCACTCGCCTCATAATTCTCCTTTAACATGTGGCTCCCGGGCCGCTGGCTTTGTGCCGCCTGAAGCACTGGCAGAGCATGACATCTTGGGCACCAGGGACAGGAAAAAATAAAAACAAACAACAACTGTGGTTCAGGATATTTGGCTGCCCTCCTATCTCATCTTACTATATGCAGTGCCCCCTAATGGATACTTGTACAAACTGCTCATTGACACAAGCCGCTCAGTGCCTGTGCACAGCCAGCCAAGGAGGCACTTTCCATGTGAGTGCAGCTCTTCCTAAACTTTGGCTTGTGTTGTGCTAGCATTATTACAACCAATTGTTAGTATGCATTATTATTATTGGATGTCATCAACCCATCTCCTCTTTCTGCCCTCTGATGAGGTGGTTATTTGATCGGATTTTTTCACTGTCAGTGCAGATCACACCTGTGGAAGATACCAGATACTAAGGGGGTTATTCACTAAGCTGCCAAAGGCAGTGCCAGGGGGCCGCACCTAAGGCGCTCTATTTTTACTGTCCTAGGTGAAAAGAAACAGTCTGGAAATATGCCAGGAAGATCTCATCACTGGAGTCCTCATGAAATATAAGAAGGAAACAGTAATAGCCCACCAGACCACCTTTAACTGAAATATACATTTTGGGTAAACATATCCTTTAATTATGGCAGCTGACACCCTAGTCCCATTTAATGATAATAGTAACACTCCGTTACCCTACTGTACATCCATTGAAGCTACCTGAGCTTTATGTAGAGGGAAGAAGAAGAATGTACTAAATGTATACCTATATGCTTTATTGCATGGATCCTATCCCACCATTCATAATATAAGTGATAGATCTACAGCAGGGTGGTCTGTCTGCAGTGTCCCTGAACTGAGACTGTATTCCAGGGGTGGGGTGGAACTAAGGGTGAGAGCTAAGCTACTATTGTAGGCTTTCATATGTTTAGATTTCTATATTTATTGTAGCGGTGAGTGCATATTAAAATGGAAACACAAATGTGGTAAAGTGATCTTTGTGCTTTGTATGTAACATTTTAACTATTTTCACAATTTACATGGTGTAGGCGCACTGTGCATGAAGCAATACATTGTAGAAGATGTCTCTATCCTCATTTTTGGTTGCAGTGATGTCTAGTTCCGCTCTCGCATTTTCTCTTCTGTACAAAATGTGGCTTTTGTTCTCAGTCTGAAGCCAGAATTGTCTGAAATTGGCGTGAAAAGGTCAGAAAACCCCCCAACTAGTGTTATTAACATAACAAAGTCTGGTGACTTTGCTCTGCGCCGATTCCCAGCGTCAATCAAAGCGGCCATTGTCTGAAGTGCTCTCCCACCCTGCAGGTAACATGTCAGGGTCACGTCAGGGTAGGAAAACTCTTGTAGAAAAAAAAATGTGCAGGTCTGAAATGAGAATCGGGCCTGGAAAAAGAACTTTCCATCAGTATGACGAGCCAAACTCTGCAGCATAATCAGTACACCTCCATACACTGTCATCCATCTCATTCTGATCCAAAGGCTGCTGTCAGATAAAAGTGACTCAGCTATGTAAAAATAGGTGGGTGCAGAGTCCTCCAGCATTACAGTGTACACTGCCTGGCCAAAAAAAAGTCACACGCTCAAAGCCTTTAGCTTTGATTACGGCATGCATTCGCCGTGTCATTGTTTTGATCAGTTTATGCAATGTCACATTTATTTCTGTACAGAGTTGTATCCATTTTTAACCAAGATCTTGTAGTGATGATGGGAGAGTGAGACTACTGCGTAAAGTCTTCTCCTGTACATCCCACAGATTCTTAATAGGGTTTAGGTCTGGACTCTGGTGGCCTATGTGTGAAAATGATGTCTCATGCTCCCTGAACCACTCTTTCACAATTTGAGCCCGATGAATGCTGGCATTGCCATTTGGAATATGCCCGTGCCATCCGGGTCATTCAGTGTATTCAGATAGGCAGCTGACCTCAGTTTTGGTGACATAATGTTGCTGAACCAACCTGGCCAACTGGAGCAACCCCAGATCATAACTTATCTAAAGGCTCTTACCTATTTGCTTAGCTAAATCCAGGTGGTGACTTTTTTTTTTGGCCAGGCAGTGCATTTAAAGAGAGGAGGGTTAGACAGTGAAAGGAGCTGAGTCCTCCAGCAGTACAGAGTATTTTAGGAGAGGAGAGTTAGCTAACAGAAGAAGCAGAGTCTTCTGGCAGTACAGGGTATTTCAGGAGAGGAGAGTTATAGAGAAGGAGGAGCAGAGTTCTCCAGGAGCACAGAGTATTTCAGGAGAGGAGAGTTAGATAGAAGGAGCAGAGTCCTCCAATGGTACAGAGTATTTAACATGAGGAGAGTTAGACAGTGAAGGGAGCAGAGTCCTCCAACAGCACAGAGTATTTCAGGAGAGGAATTTTAGACAGTGGAGCAGCAGTCTTCCAAGAGCACCGAACTTTTCAGGAGTGGAGAGTTTAGATGTCGGAAGAAGCAGACTTCAGCAGCACAGAGTATAATATTAGGTGAGAAGAGTTTGCAGAATCAGTGGACACCCAAAACAGCTTACAATGTTTTAGGAAAGGGAAGTTATTTCTGTCTGTGAAGGTTCTCATTCATCCAGGTCATGGCATATCTGTAAAAAATAAGTCATGGACGTTTCACTGGTCATCCAACCAGCTTTCTCAATTCAGAATTACTTTGTACAAGTCATTCTGAATTGAGAAAGCTGGTTGAATGACCAGTTAAAAATGTCTTCAAGAAAAATACAGCAAGTCCAGTTGCCTTGACTTATTTTTTACAGATATGGGAAGTTATTTAGTACAGAATATTTCAGGAGAGGAGTTAGGTCATCTAAGAAGCAGAGTCATTCAGCAGCACAGAGAGTTTTAGAAGAAGAATTAGATACTTGGTTGCTTTAACGTACTTCACAAGCTCTTTGCTTTGATGAATATTGAATACTTACTCCAGTCTCTGCCTCTCCCGCAGCTCCTAATTCTCCATCTTTTGGATCTATGTCCCCCACCCCTTCCTTCTCTTCTTCCCAGCTTTCTCTCTTTTAGTCCTTGTGTACACATATAAAATAAAGGATGTCTTGTTGCCCATAGAAGCCTCTCAGATATCTCTGTTCCTTACTTCATAACATAGAGGGATTAGTATGCTCTGCTATGTATTATTATAAGTGTATTTGTGAAATCTTACTGTATCTCTGATGTGAGTTATGTGTAATTTCATGAAAACCTGGATTTAGCAGACTGGATGGCCTTTTCATACGGGAAATGATGGAAGGGTATCTGGGGTACATCAAGGGCTAGTCTTGGTGCAGAGCGGCGCTTATCTCTGCTCACACCGGTGTGACTTGGAGCAGCTCTCTGCAGGCCTGAGCTGGCGGTATGATTCAAAGAGAGTGCTTTGCTTGTGTTTCAAAGACCGAGGCTTCTGTCTTGTTGTGAGTCGGCCGCCACTCTGTTTTAATTAAGGTAGTTCTCCGCCTGTCAGATGGAGGTTACTGGTAAAGACGGACTGATAACACGGTATTGACCCGGCGTCTGCTGGGACTCATCTATTTACTGGAGTCTGTTAGAAGCTTTCAGCTGGAAATTGGCAGAGAGGAGGGAGGAGGACAGAGTTGGGCTTGGAGGCGACGGAAAAAACGCATTTTCATTCATCCTCATTCTGCACCACTGAATGATTTAACTGCTTGTTGGCGGTCACCTCATTTGTGACACCCTGATTTGAAGGTGGTGCGGGGGAGGCCATCTCTAGCAAGAGGTTAAATCCCTCAGCAGTGTAATATTAATATCGCCCGTGTAGATCAACCCTAAACTGGCATTTGTATTCTCAATCCTGTCAGCCACTTATTTCCTCTTTGTCAACACATATTGTTTTCTGATTGGCCTTATGACATCTTGATGTTGTGGATATCCACACAGGGGTTATTGTCAATTAAAATCAATTTGCATCCGAGGATATGAGTTAGGAAATCATGGAAGTAGGTCTTTCTGTTAGACTATCCAAATCATATATATATAAGCCAAGGGCTGACCTGGCTCACCAACCTCCACCTATATCACTTTGGGTGGGAATACCCTTTAATTAATTCTAAACATACCCTATGGTCTTTTAAAGGTACGCACAACACACATACACCTTGCTTCTGTGTGCGCTTTGTAAATAATTATATATATATATATATTGTATTTGCAAGTGTGCTTAGATTTTGGTTATTACTGCAAATTGGTTGGCCAAACTGTCATAGTGTAATGAAACTCACTTTGGATCCAGCCATGATGAATGATTATTTGGGGTGTACAAACACAGAGTGGTGACTAGATGCAGCTTTAGGCTATTGAAGACATAGTGGCTGAAACAGCTTATTTTCCACTGCTGATTATTCAACGACAAAAAATGGTACAAATGATTCCTGCTCAAATAAGCCTAAAGTAGCAATGGATATGAAGTGTTTGCTGTGATCTGTGGAGGTTGTGCCAGCAGTCAATATTCCCATCGTCAGATGTGTGACTCTGTTTTTCTCTCTGCAGTGTGACCAATACAAGAAAGGAATCATCTCCGGCTCCTCCTGCAAGGATCTGTGTGATGACCACACACTGGTGTTTCATCAATGCCTGTCCTCCTCGCCCACCCACCAGGTACTGTACAAGCTAAGCCCACGTCACAGGGCAGCCACTGCTCCACTTATCAGTTCACTTGGAAAGAGGAACAGAAGACAGAAAAGCCTTCTGCCTCGACACTGCTCCTAATGAACTGATGCACTGTAAGATGGCTGCCTGCTCTTTAAGCCTGCAATTCTTCTACTCTTAGGGCTTGTTCACACCAAATGCAGACCAGATCTGCATGAGTTTCTGCACATGCAGTGCAGTGTGTTATACTGCGTTTTGTGCCGCATTTTTGATGCGTTCCGGGCCGTTATTTTTTTTTTAGTTTAGAATAGTCTTTCAGTGCCTTCCAGGGCGTTTGCATGCATTTTTGATGTGTTTGCATGCGTTCCAGAGCAGGTAAAATAGGGCTTGCTGCAGTTTTTTTACATGCTCTGGAACTGAACGCTGCGGTTTGAACTAGAGCCCAAAATACCATTGGAATACTTTGGACGCAGTTTTCATCCGGTCTGTAACTGCTCTGCTCCTGGCCATAAAATAAGTCACCAGCACTCGATGATATCTGCAAGAAGTAAAGCACTTCTTATTCAATTGTCACATGCGTCAAACAGCCAACGTTTCGGGGCCATGCAGGGTCCCTTCTTCTGGGCGACTTAGTGACCTATGTCGCCCAGAAGAAGGAGCTCTGCTCCTGGAACGTGCTTGGTGTGAACAAGGCCTTAAAGGGAACTATTGGTACCCTGTCAGTCAGGGAGTTTGAGTTGTTAGTGTAGCTTGTCCATCAGTGTAGCTGATTTCCCTATTTTTACCAGATTGCTGTGCTATATTTCCATGTGCTCAAATCTCATATGTTTGTAGAGTCTCATCTAGTGGTTTTGTCTAACAATACATAATAAATGACTGCTGCAAGAAAATCAATTACAAAGACAAGTCACCTAGAGCATTTGTTTTCTACTGACAGAGGTTTAAACAGAGACTTGTACTGAGATAAGAATAAATACAGTCACTGAACAACATTAGGCAGCTGCCTTCTCTCAAATTTTATTGGTATAGCATAATATAAATAATTCACTTTAAAACCATCAATTGAATAAACCAAATTCATAACACTTGCACATTCATCAAGCACCTGTACAGTCATTACAACTCTGGCAGAATCAAATGACTTAATGTCAATTAGTCCCCCTCAAAATTTGAGGTGACAAACCACATAAAAAAGCCGCAACTAGGGAGGGAGGGAGGGGGCTTGCTGTGCTGTGATCCGGACAACTGGCGCTGAGTCCGGGAAAAGCTCTCCTTTATATAGGGTGAGGAAGGACCTTACAGAAAATTCTCTAATCCGCCGATTTTACCGCCTAAATTAACTGCCTGAGGCGATTTAAAGGGCCAGTAGCGCTGAAATAAAAAAACAAAGAAAACCACCACAAGCCACAAAATAATTGGGTTGCCACAATCCCATGTCATTGGGCCTCTTATTTGAGGTGCACTTTCCCATTACAGCTTCCCAGTATGCACATGCCCCATTCTGAGCACTGGCGTATCTCTGTATGCCGGATCACACTTGGCCTTAATTACCGCCAGTTTTACAATCAGTAAACTGTCTGTAATTATTTTGTAAACTGTCACAGCCACTGCAACAGATTCCTAAAGTGGCAGTATTAAGAACTACCTGAATCTGTCACAAGTGTCAATAAAGCTACCAAAACTGGCGACAGGCCTTTTTTTTAACGGTCCATACGGCCAGAAAAGTGTCGTTAAGGCTTTATTAAATCCCCCCAATATTTTTAATATCTACATGTTTATGGGAAAATATATTTGTCTTCATTTACAGGTAACGGACATTTGTATGTCTAATGAAAACATGTATAACTTGTCCACTTGTAGGTCTACCGGGGCCTGTGGAGGGACCGAGAGGTCATCATTAAGTGTGGAGTTGAGGAGAATTTAAAAGCAGAGAGCAATCCAGATGCATCTCCCCGCAGGGAGCTGGTCCTGTTTGATAAACCCACCAGAGGAACCTCCATGGATGAATTCAAGGAGATGCTGCTCAACTTCTTAAAAGTAAGTGTGGCCGAAACTCATTCTATGGGGCAGCAGAGAGTCCCCACATCAAACAACATCATATGACTGAACATGTGTGAGTGTACGCTCCTCTAGTGCAGACTGATACAGTGTGCTCTGAGCAGCACTGCAGATTATGTCAGCACTATAGCAATATATAATAATAATAGCGTGTGATCGTGGTGTAGCTTTAGAGTGCAAGCTTCTGTGATGCAAAGACTGGTGTGCATGGATCAATGTTTTCTGTTCAGCACTGCAGAGTATGTCAGCACTATATAAATGTATAAAGTAATCCAATCTTTCAATCATCTCATTAGGTGAAATCAGATTGGCTGGTACGGTTGGTTGCACTTACTGTATAAGGCAGGGCAGTAATGTATAGTGGTTAGTCTAACTAATATAATTATAAAGTATTTTAAAAGGTTTTCGGGGGGAATTTATCAAAACTGGAGAAGAACAAATCTGGAGCAGTTGCCTACAGCAGGCAATCAGCTTCTCTCTTCAGTTTGTTCAGTTAAGATTTGAAAATGGAAGATAGATGCTGGTGGGTTGCCATGCACAGCTGCTTCAGATTTTGTCTGCTCCAGTTTTGATAAATTCCCCTCTTCGTGTTTTTCTTTCTATAATTGAATCTGCTCCACATTCCCTTTAACTGAACAGACCACTTGGAAATCTCTGCTAAGGATTATTGGTGTCCACAGTGCAGGTACTACAGTGCCATCTGGTGGCAGATCTTGGTGAATGCTACTTCATCATCAATATGCAGGTCACATTGGGGCTGTTCACCTAGCAAAGTAAATATTCACTTAGGAAAGTGAATGTTAATGAATAAATTAAAGCTGTGTTCACCTTGAATTCCCAATCATCTGCTGTGTTTTTTAAAAATTTTCCTTGCACATGATTGTTTTTTTTTTTGTGTATGAGTACAGCCTCAACATATTCACTAACATTCAATGTGTACAGTGACCATTACTAGGTGAGCCCTCTGTATCTTTAGTAAAACAATCTTTAGTAAATACAAGCTCACATTATTTACTATCATTCACTTTGCTAAGTGAACAGCCTCTGTCTCTTTATTAAATCAGCCTCATTTATCCTATTCAAGCACTAAGCTCTGAGCTAAACTTAGGAACAGCTGTATTGTGGTCCCCAATGTTTGAATTGAAAAATCGCTGCTCTTAAAGCAGAACTAATCAGGCAAACCTAAAAACAATTTAAGAGTTTCAGTATGTTATAATAAAGGGCAGTGGCTCCAGTACATAAATACTAGATTAGTCTACAGTTACCTTTTAAGGGCAGCTCCACCAATGGCAGAAGTGTGTTCCAGACTGGACAGGATTTCAAGGAGCTCACAGCTGGATAGGAGGCCATGGGATAGGAGGCCATGGGATGGGGGGCCATGGCAATGCAAGAATCTACCAAGCAGTTAGATTTGCTTGGCATAGACATGTCAGCTGCCATATAATTGCAGATTACCAAACTCGGCAGCTGACTGAGCTTCACAGGCTGCTTTATCATCCAAGGTGCACATGGCCATTGGCTGTCAGCCAAATTCTAGTTCCAGGTTGATGACATCAGCAAAGGTGGAGCTGACTATGCTCATACCATTATGGGGCCGATTTGTAGAGCATGCACTTTAAAACATACATTGTTTTCTTTTAAATATATGTTGCAACTAGAAAGCATATTTTATTTAGAAGGAAAACTACATGCTAACATTTAAATGCATTGTTTTGTCTATCTATCCATTATACAGGCAAAGCTGGGAGATCAAACATCCTTGATGGTTTTGGTCAGACGGATATTAGCCATGGCGGACGTCAATGGGGATGGGAAAGTTTCTCTGGCAGAAGCCAAATCCATCTGGGCACTGCTGCAGCTAAATGAGTTTCTTCTTATGTTATCGCTACATGAGAGAGAGCATACGTCGCAGCTGCTGGGGTACTGCGGAGACCTCTATGTCACTGAGAAGATCCCACATGATTCCCTGTACGACAATCAGATCCCCACCTTCCTGCAGACCCTCTTGCCCTCCCCTGTCCACACCTTGATCCACCAATGGTTTGCTCCTGCCTGGCCAAGGAGGGCCAAGATCGCCATTGGCATGCTGGAATTTGTGGAGGAGATTTTTCATGGGACTTACGGCAGCTTCTTCGTCTGCGAAGCAGGCTTCAAAAACATTGGCTACAACGATAAGTATGACTTCAAGGTGGTGGACCTGCGTAAGGTGGCCACCGAGATGACAATCAAAGACTTCCTCAAAGGCCGGCACTGTGAGCAGAACTCGGACTGCACATATGGGAGCGACTGCACGGCAGCCTGTGACAAGCTTATGAAGCAGTGTAAAAATGAGGTGATCCAGCCAAACCTGGTCAAAGCCTGCAAACTGATGCAGGACTACCTGCTCTACGGTTCCCCATCAGACCTGAAAGAGGAGCTGCAGAAGCAGTTGAGGACTTGTATGACTCTCAGCGGCCTAGCCAGCCAGATGGAAGTCCACCATTCCCTCATACTCAACAACCTGAAGACACTGCTCTGGAAAAAGATCTCGAACACCAAATATTCATAGCGGGGGAAAAGAGGACTTTGATTTTTCTTCTTCATTTTTAATTCCCCAGATTTGCATCTCACTGGCGCAGCTTCCGTCATGCAGCTAACAGTGGGGACCTGCTGTGATCAAGTGTAAAAGGTCTGAACCACCAATCATTTTCGTCAGGCTCTTACACATCTCTGGGGAGCCTGTGACTGCTGAATGTCACTGCTGAATCCAACAAACTATTAACATGTAAATAAAAGGCTTTTATGTGACGCAAGTACTTTGTCCCAATCACTCACTCTACATTTTACAGCTGAACTCAAGGCAAGCGGATACATACACAGTTTAAATACATAAATGTGACTTGTACCTGCCAACAGATTTGCAATTGTATTCAGTCTTGTGATTTAGGCAAGCCAGCTAGACAGAATAGCCTGGCCCTAGACCTCCACTGCACCTAAGCAGTACAGCTTGGTCCAGAACACACACAAAGCCTGCTGATTGGACAGTAAAGGAGCAGAAGTACATTAATTGATGAGGTCATCCCTCTGTTCTTCTCCCCCCTGTAAGCATATTCATAGTATTAAATTCACAGGCTTGTGCACACCAAAAGAGACCCATTTGACTAAACCTCCCTCTGCTAGCTCAAGCACTGCCGTACAGAGGGTTGTACAAGCAAATATAAAGACAGATTCATATCTTCAGGTCAGCGTTCATTTACCTTCAGTATATAAAGTGGAAGTTAAGTTGTTAAAAAAAACCTCCTCATCAGCAGGCGTTCTATATCACAAGAGACTGGTTAAGTCTCCTCTGCCATAAAAGCATCTAGCTGCATGTGAGCATTTTGTTTCTCCCTGTACACTGAACAGTGCATGTGCATCTCAGTGCACAGGCCCAGCATGCCAAGATGAAGAATCTCCTGAGGGCATGTGTGGGAGTTACGTCATTGGGGGCCGATAAATCAAGCAGCCGAAATTCGAAACCTGGAGGACCAGGAGAAGATGGAAGCACAGGCGAGGGAAAAGCAAGAGCTGGAGCGGATCGATTTGGCAGGTACGTCTGTCCTAATGTGCTATTATGCTGTGCATACTACACATTATGGCTAATTATGGCCCCAGCGTGCCTGTTTGAATCTTTTCCCCCAGATACTTTTCTTCCACTTTAATGTAACATCTGCCACCATATAAATCTGCTCAGAGTAGAAATATTTTACCTGTTTGTAAAAGTTTTTTTTATTTTGCCTTGCCATGAAAAATCAGTCATTTCCATTGTGAATGTGTCTTAAACAATGCGACTACAATGCATCCCTCCCCCCTCCCCCTAGCATTACACAGCTTGTCTGTTAGCGTGTGCACTCCTGACAGTTACTAAAGCATTGCTCTTGACTTTTTCTTAGCATAGCAGTGGGGGGTTATTATTTATAAACTGTATTAAAGAGATTTATATATCACCAATTGGACATTCACATCATTCCTTGCCATCAAGGAGCTTACAATCCAAGGTCCCTATCTCACATGTGTACATACTAGGGATGCAAAATTTAATTTGTAGACTGCAAACCGAAAATAACATTTTTGTCAGGCTGAAGCCGACTTTTTTTTTTCCAACCTTTTTACATGTTTTTATTTTTATGTCCTCAGTTATTTACAAACTGAGGACATCATTTCTGATCACTGCGTGCTTGTAAACCGCTCTGCATCCTGACTCGCTTGTCACAGGTCGCGTGTAGTGGTGCGGGAGGAGAGCTCGGCCTCCTGTGACACCTCTCCCCGCACCGCCCCTCTTGGCATCCTCAGTGCTGTCTCTTCCTACACAGCTCCGCTTGGACCACTGAAAGCTTCTCTCCTCCCCTCTAGGTGCCGGCAGCTGGATCGTTTGTGTCCCCTCAGATCCCTGCTGACACCGGCAGAGGAGAGCAGCAGGCATCGGAAGGGACCGGCGTCCAGCAGAGAGGAGAGACATTTTGGTGCATCCCTAGTACATATATATATATATATACACACACACACACACACACACACACACACTAGGACCAATTTAGACAGGAGCCAATTTTCCTACCAGCATGTCATTGGAGTGCGGGATGAAACTGGAGTACTTGGAGGAAACCCACGCAAAAACAGGGAAAACATGCTAACTCCACGCAGATAATGTACTTACTGGGATATGAAAGGTAGACCCCCAGTGCTGTAAGGCAGAAGTGTAAAGTAAGGTGACAGGCAGTGTATGCCGTTAAAGGGCACTGCAGTCGTCATTGAGGACACACTTTGAGCTATGAACAGAAATACAGCTTACCTGGAAATTCTTGATTTGACTTTTACGGTACATTTTTCACAAGCTTGGTGTTGCATATTTCCTGGCCATACGGCCTCTTCAAATATGTATGTGCTCGCTCCAGTGGCCTTCAAACAGCACAGCTCCTGAGAGAGAAATTGCTGACAGTAACTGACTGTACTTACTCGTTATGGGCCGAGCTGACCTGAAGACTTGAAGCACGGTAAGAGGAAGCAGTAAAGAACAGTCACCATGCTGCACAACGTATCAGAAAGCACAGCCTACTTACCGGTATATAATTGGTAATGAAGGCAACCTTCACGTACAGCACATGTATTTGTGTACACTACACAGAGGTTTGTATTACCTGTACACATTAATGAGGTTATATGCATTACACTGGTCACATTCTCACACAGGCACACACATATTTATCGATTCCTATTAAGTGTCGCACCAAGATATCTATCATCCAGCATAAATACCTATTTGCCCAGCGTGGTCATCTAATGAGCAGTCACTTTGCCACAATACGGGACTTATTTTTCTAGAGAGAACATCGTGCTCTTAATCTCGAAAAACATTCATTGTGTGGAGCGGCAGTTGATGCGTATCGTGGCACTTGAAATGATTTCTATGGTAACTCTGAATGCTAGAGGAAGTTCATTGTGAAAGGGCAGCAATTTATAAAGCCACTGGAGTACTCGAAAGGGGCTGGCAATGCACTGAAGCACGGTTAAGACCTCTCAGGCAGTTGCAGATTTGACGTCATGAGCGTATTACGCTGATTAACCAGGATGGACTCTGGAGTGGGGAACAGAAGGTCACATTTAGCCCCGGGAGGGATGTGCGTAATTTTACCATTGTCAGACGTGAGATAGATAGAGGAGTCTGATGGGATGTTGTGGTTTCTGCACTTTGCTCCTTACACTGATTACTGAATAAGGATGTTAAACATGTTAAAATTATTGGCTGACAATCTCGTGTTGGTGGGAACCTTAAGACGCCACAGGACAGATCGAATAAGGAAATAGTATAGGACAGGTCATTAAACCTTCAAGACTAGCCGCTCCTCTGTAGAATATGAACGTTCAGGTTACCCAAGCATTTATGTTTGTGCCTGAGGCTGGATATAAAGATATCTTTAAATTGGCCATGTACTAGTAGGCTTTGGTATGAATATTATATAAATAATCTCACATTTGAGAATACCATCAGAAACTTCACATATATCGTTCAAAATGTTGCTCGGTTTTAATGTTGGATTTTGGAATAAATGGAGATTTCTGAATAAAAATGATTTTTTTAACAAAATTCCTCTGACCAGCTTTACACAGTCCGCTTGTCCAGCTGTCCTCTGATGTCCCAGGCTGGTTTAGACAGAGAACGCTTAAAGGAGAACTATGATGTTAGGGCTTTTCCCCATAGTTCTCCTAAGGGTAACGGGAGGACACAAACTAGCGTCCTCCCGTCACCCAGAGCTCAGTATACCGCAATTCTGTCTGGATCCACCCAGCTGCGTGAGTGACAGCTGGCTCTGCCTATCTAGAGGCAGAGCCAGCTGTACCCGCCCCCTCCCCCGTCCATTTCGCCAGTCAGCGCCGGAGGATCGGACAGGGGAAGGAAATCCCTGCAAGGAGCCGTGAGTGACAGTCACGGCTCTCTGCAGGGATAGAGAAGTGAGCGAGCGACGGTATGTGTTTGCTCACTTCCCGATCTACTGAGCCGATCTGTGATAATTTCATTGTCACAGGTCGGCTCAGATTATGAGGCTGAGTGAAAATCACTTGCCTCATAATTCTCCTTTAAGTCACATTGGTTGCTATGGAGGACATTTTATTCCACTTTAAGAAAATGAAGATAGCAGACATTGCCTGCATGTAGTTTTCAACATTTATTCTGGTTGGAAACATTTTATTGACACAAAATGGCAGGCACTGGCCAGAAAGATAGGTGCACTCTGTGTTTTGCATGGACTGTAGCTATTTTGGTTACTTTCTAAATGTCCTTATACTTGATTAGTGTCATAAATGGGGGGAACAAGGAACTGCTATACCCAAGGAGAATGAAAGAGTACCTGTACTGTAGTAATAAACATAGTGCTATGCAGGAGGGTGACAGGAAGAGGAAGTGCTCTGCTTGATTCCAATGTACAATGACAAAAAAATAAATGCATAAAAGGCTGGACCGTCATCATTATTTGGAAAAAAACTTGGGGGAAATGTACTCTGGGCTGGTGGTTTTTGGCACTCTTACCCCTTCCTTGCAGCCTCTTAGGAATTGAAGATGAAGCTTCAGGCAAAACGTTTTCAGGATAGAACATAGCAGGACTGGGACCTCTCAGCATTTAATTGTTACTTCATCTATGTTTGTCCCCAAGCTTAGGACAGTTGAATGGACCTTTAAGGTACCCAGATTACAATATGTCTTACTACCATACACAACATTTATTTGCAATTTACTGTATAAAATACAAAGACTTTATCATTCTCATGTGCAAATATTGTAACACTCCATCATATATATTAAAAACATCCTCAGAAAGTAGTCATCCCCTACCATCATCTGTTGGTTTTCTTACAGATATTCAGATCATTTCCTTTTCATTTGCAGTTTTACTCAATTGGGTAATTGTTGAGAATGTTTGTCATCAAATTGATGATGAATTTGGGTAGGTGCAGCCCTCAGCGGAATCAATATGGCCTATTCTGAATTTTGCCTACTTCTACTACTACCACTGCTGGCCCAATAGGCAGAAGAGAATCAACCAAGTCAAATCAGTGGAACAGACGACAGATGTGCCGGTAAAACTAGGGCAGAGGTTGAAATAATTTTGAATTATGCTTCTCCATTCTTCATAGGCGATCTGCATTCATGTTAAACAGACATTTGTAATATATAGCTAGTTAGAGGAAATCTACCTAAGCGAGAGAAATTCTCCTCTTAAACAGTCCCCAGAATAGGTGTCCCCGTTGTTACATTTCCCCTCACCCCTTGTTCTGGGAACACCTCTAAAATGTTGGATTTCCCTTTACTTTCTTTTTCAGTGACAATTATCTCTAGTACAAATAGAAAGGTGAATCTTCCCATGCGGGACACAGACCGCAATAAAAACTTCAAAAAAAGCCCTTTCCATTTTATCCAAAACTAGAGATACAGTTTACCCTATTTACCTGCCTGATATGAAGAATGAAGTTGTACAAGTATTTGTGTACACGGTGTTCCTGCTTATTATAGAACACACCATGTCCAGACTAAAAATGTAACAAGAATCTACAAAACTCCTTAAAAACCTTCATAAAAGACATGCCAAGGAACCAGACACAGCACACCTCTCTCCAGCTCTGCAGACTGTTGCAAAAACTCCTTGAAGCAATGAATAATTATCATTCCTAGCAGCCACCTCCGGCTATGCTTACCTCAAAAAATCAAATATGCAAAATAAACCTTCATTACTGAACATCAATTTAATACCAGGCGCATTCTGCAAATGACTGGTGGAGGAAAACATTCAACTGCAGTACCATGCTGCCCTCCTGTGGCAAAGAGATGATAATGCAGCTCAGTCTTCACTTGGTGCAGAAGGCAGAAAGGTGCCAAGAGCATTGAAGAGTACGAGTCGGGAGAAAATAATATGTGGGTTATAAGCGCTGGCCTCTCCTAAAAAAAAAATGAGTTAACACATTAGCTTCAATACTCTCAGTCACTGACCCAAAACAAGGGCAAAGGATATTCTAACATTATTCAGACTTTTACTTGCTTCATGCTTGCACTGAGTTGCTGCTTGAGAAGTACTAAAGCCAGATGTGTAGCATTTTCAGAAGCCCAGCAATGACAGCCTCCATATTTCTTACATGACAGGCACGCCTCAAGTTATATTCATATTTTAAAGTAGTTTGAAATTCTCAAACTTTTTTTTAAATAATGAATCCAGATCAAACCAATATACATTGCCCAGCAAAGTATATATTTTGTTTTGCCCAAGCACTTACAGTCATCATGTTTCAGAACAGTTAGCTCCAACTGTCTCTGCTCTACTTTCCTGAACTTCCTGTCTAATACAAGATCACAAGGAAAAGAGATTCATCCAGCAACTGTCCATCTACTAGCTTGGAAAAGGACGAATGGAGGAGAGGGGAGCAGGGAATTGGCTTGCCTAGCTGTGCATGTGTATTTGTGAAAACACACACAGCTTACTAGCACATATTATTATTATACAGGATTTATATAGCGCCAATAGTTTGCACAGCGCTTTACAATATAAGGAAGACATTACAATCACAATACAAATCAAGACAAGATGGTAAGGAGGGCCCTGCCCCTGAGGGCTTACAATCTAAAAGGGGAGGGGAAGTGATACATGAGGAGGTAGCTGTGTGGGGATGAATTGTTTGAGGTTGCCTCCATAAGACCCTGCAAGGGAAAGGAACCCCCTAAAACAGGATATCAGTGCTCAAAGGAACCAGCTGATTCTGCAGGAAACTAAAATTTACAAACATCAATGGCAGCATCCATTGTAAGTGATTTAAGCTTCTGATATCACTTTAATTAAGGTTCTTTGTCCTGCATACTTTCAAAATATGGTAATTAACATACAGAACACAGAGGCCAATTCCCCCACTGTTCAACTTTAAAAAGCCTCTGCACCTTTATTTAAAGGGTCCCTTCACTACATGTTGATATTTTAGAAATACGTGGAGCCTGGTGGGCTGAGATACCTGTTGGATTATTGTATGTAGTAGAGTTTGCAGCAGTGAGATCTCCCCCATGTGTATTGCCACTCACCTTTGTGTGTTCCAGTTCCTACTCTTACATTGTTTATATTGTTTATAATATAAAATAAATAGAAGATCCAGCAGGAATGGTGGACAAGGAGGTTTGTAGACCCGGGATCTCAGCAAGGGAGTCCGAGTGATAGAAGACACTGTTAGGAGGTTTACCTTGTTCTCTTGGGTATAAAAAAAGCTCAGAAAAGGATTTTGCTGTTGTGACAAATGAAGCAGAATCTGAAAACATTGGAAGAGTGGCAGAGACAAGCATTCTATAACTCCGTGCTCTGACACCGCTCTCCTCCCACCTTACAGCTCGGCTACATATCAGATGTGTCATTGCCCACTACAATCGGGTTAACATCACAGTGAAAATTGCTTCCTTTTCAACAAGCTATAGTCAATGTATGGCAGGTAATGTAATTGTCAGCGAGGATTTCATATCACGCTATTTACTGATTACAAATCTGACAGGGCACAGCCACTCGGGTGGTGCCAGTCAGCAAATCGGTCATGAAGAAAAGTAACTGTGTGAGATATGGAAAAGATCATCCACATCTTGTATTTTAGTTTTGTGTGCTTGCTGGTAGGTTGATCAAATGCTGCTCGGCATCTCCAGTGATGATTACTAAATCCAGTTACACCCAACTGCTGCAGCCAATTATTTAAACTACGGATGCCCCGAAATTTTGGCCGCTAAAACATATCAGGCCAAAAATTGCACTTTTGGCAAAATGCCGAAAGTGCCATCTTTCGTCCGAAATTGCAGTGCATCCCTGGTTGCTGTCCCCCCCGCTGTGTCCCCTCTGACAAAACGCAACGTCCAGTGGGGAGGGGAGAGAAATATTCAGGAGGCCGAGCGGTGTGGGGGAGGAGAGCACTGTCATCGGCAGTGTCACAGGAGGCTGAGTTTTCCTCCTGCACCACCCCCCTCAGACCGCTCAGGATGGAGAGCAGCGGAGACCGCTGTGCTTTGTCACAGGAGACCAAGCTGGAGGTGAGGGGGAGGAGTCATTTGTCAAAATAGGCCAAGCTCTCCTCCTGTGACAGCAAGTCAGGATGGAGAGTGGTACAAGCAGTGTGCGATCAGTGATTGCTAACTCTAAATAACTGGACATAGTATGAGTTACTATGTACCAGTTATGGAGGAATAGAAAGCGATCTGCATCACTTCCTGTTCATTCATAATTGTACACAATTGGAAAACATACTATCTCCACAATGCATGAATGAACAGAAACGCTCAGTATAGAGGATTCCTGTTCATTTATAACAAGGGCTGCAGAAAAAGAAAAATCTCTTTTAAAAAGGTTAGAAAGAAAAAATTTGTTTCTGTTTCGGTCCGACATTTTTTAAAATTTTCGGTTTAAAATTTTCATTTCGGTGCACCTCTAATTTAAACCAAACAATGTTGATACCCTCCTCCAGTGTCATATAGGCAGAGACACAAACTACTGCAGGGAAATCTCACCATTGTCGGAGGAGCAGAGACACAAACTACTGCAGGGAAATCTCTGCATTGTGGGAGGGGCAGAGACACAACCTATTGCAGGGAAATCTCCCCATTGGGGGAGGAGCAGAGACACAAACTACTGCAGGGAAATCTCTGCATTGTGGGAGGGGCAGAGACACAACCTATTGCAGGGAAATCTCCCCATTGGGGGAGGAGCAGAGACACAAACTACTGCAGGGGAATCTCACCATAGTGGGAGGGGCAGAGACACAACCTATTGCAGGGAAATCTCACCATTGTCGGAGGAGCAGAGACACAAACTACTGCAAGGTAATCTCACCATTGTGGGACGGGCAGAGACACAAACTACTGCAGGGAAATCTCACCATTGTCGGAGGAGCAGAGACACAAACTACTGGAGGGGAATCTCACCATTGTGGGGGGGGCAGAGACACAAACTACTGGAGGGGAATCTCACCATTGTGGGGGGGGCAGAGACACAAACTACTGGAGGGGAATCTCACCATTGTGGGGGGGGCAGAGACACAAACTACTGGAGGGGAATCTCACCATTGTGGGGGGGGCAGAGACACAAACTACTGGAGGGGAATCTCACCATTGTGGGGGGGGCAGAGACACAAACTACTGGAGGGGAATCTCACCATTGTGGGGGGGGCAGAGACACAAACTACTGGAGGGGAATCTCACCATTGTGGGGGGGGCAGAGACACAAACTACTGGAGGGGAATCTCACCATTGTGGGGGGGGCAGAGACACAAACTACTGCAGGGAAATCTCACAATTGTGGGAGGGGCAGAGACACAAACAACTATGGGGAAATGATGTGACTTCCACATGTTATGGGTGCTTCCAGCTTCCTCTTGTTCTAACACATTGGCACTAGATGTAGACAGATGAACAATAAAAGCCAGCAATATTTTAAAGGTCGGTTGGGCCAAAAGTATAAAAGTCAGCGACTTGGACTATAAAATATTTCTGCACTCATACACTCACTGGCCACTTTATTAGGTACACCTTGCTAGTACTGGGTTGAACACCTTTTATCAGAAGTGCTTGAATTCTTCGTGGCATTGTTTCAACGTGATGGAAACTCCTTAGAGAGTTTGGTCCATACTGACATGATAGCATCACACAGTTGCTGCAGATTTGTAGGCTGCACATCCATGATGTGAAGCTCCACCACCCTATACCGTTGATACAAGGCAGGATGGACCCATACTTTCATGTTGTTTACATCAAATTCTGACCCTACCATCCGAATGTCGCAACAGAAATCGAGACTCATCAGACCAGGGAACGTTTTTCCAATCTTCTATTTTACAATTTTGTAGCCTCTGTTTCCTGTTCTCAGCTGGCAGAAGTGCCACCCGGTGTGGTCTTCTGTGGCTGTAGCCCATCTGATTCAAGGTTCAAAGATGGTATTCTGCATACCTCGGATGTAACGAGTGGTTATTTGAGTTACTGTTGCCTTTGTATCATCTTGAACCAGTCTGCCCATTTTCTGAGCTCTGGCATCAACAAGGCATTCTTCCCCAGAGAGCTGCCGCTCACTGGATATTTTTTTCTTCAGACCATTGTGTATGCAAACCCCAGTAGATCAGCAGTTGCTGAAATACTCAGAACAGCCTGTCTGGCACTAACAGCCACGCCATTTTCACAGTCACTTAAATCACCTTTCTTTCCCATTCTGATGCTCGGTTTGAACTTCAGCAGATCATCTTGACCATGTAGAGCAATGCAATACGATTGGCTGATTCGATATTTGTGTTAACCAGTTGACATCCGCGGTGTTAAACCCCCTTCCCATCCAGGCCATTTTTCAGTATTCAGCGCTGCGGTACTTTGACATTTATTCCGTCATGCAGCGCTGTACTGAAATTAATTTTAAGCAGTTGAAGAGGTGTACCCAATAAAGCGTGCTGTGAGTGTATGTTGCTGTTAGACTTCCTGCTCCTTAAAGTATGTATATATTTGGAGACTTGCGCAAATGTAGTGCTGCAACCACCTCAGTAAGGAATCTCATTAAGATTCTATCAGGGATGACGCCTCGATTAGGCTCCAACTCCCATCAATTAGCAATCTTGTTCTCCAGCCAGAAGCGAGCGCTCGCCTAAATCACACCTTTGGCCCCAATAATGGCTGCTTAATGAGAAAATTTTCCACCGTTTTACAACTGTCAGATTTCGTCAGGCCGTTAATCTTAGCGTGAGCTTCTGGATTTCACAGTATCACAAACAAATTTATCGGTCCGCGGCGATCAGTGGTGCAAACTGCCAAAGAGACGGCCGTAGTGTCTGATAGTGAGACAAGCCAATTAGCCCACAGAGCCCCCCTCCTGCAATGCCTCCAGAAATATTCACATCCCCCCCATTCCCTGGCTCAGACCACAAGATCACATGCATTTTGGAGGACATGAGCAAGGATTTTTAAAAGGCACCATTATCAAGAATATTTATGGGGGAAAATTGCTGGACTTATTTTAAGTACTGCAATTTGAAGCTTTTGGGCAGTAGCATTTTAAAGGCAGAAATAAAACATTAATGCCTCCCAAGTAGACACCAATTTCCCACAAGTGGCTGCTGAGTACAATGGGGGTTTCTCTTTAGTGGAGGCAGAGTAATCATGTTTTATATATACTTTGGTAGGGAAGTTTTATAGACTATTTGAATTTGTGCCCATTTTTATTGCAAATCTAATTCCTCATGGACCAAAAACTTTATAGGGAGATGGTCAATCCACTACTGGAAGGTAGGCAAACATTGGCCTTCCAGCTGTGGTGCAACTACAAATACCATTGGGCATTGCAAGTGACAGCCACAGGCATGACTCCCAGAGGTAGATCCAGGGCCAGTTAATAAACCTACCCCTGAGCTTTTGTTTTCCTAAAAAGGTGAGTGTATGAGTGGCATCTCACCCAATGGAAAGTCTCCCTTGTGGTAGTTTGTATCTCCACCCCTAGCACTGGGGAGATTTCCCCCTGCATCTGCGCCTGGCACAATTTCCACAGTAGTTTGCATTCACCTTTCCCACAATGGTAAATATCTTACTGTAGCCTGCTAAAAGATTGTTTAAAAAGGACAGTCAGTATTTTGACTGTTACAAGATGTATTGAAATCTCTAACGATTGTCCTCAGGTGAGGAAATGAGGAAAAATCTCTAACAAGTGTTTTATTTTATGTAGGAGAGTGTTGAAAACCACTGCTAGATTTTATTGTCAGTTTCCCCAGAGCGGATTTCCCCTCACTTGCTCTCTGGTTGTCCCCAGAGCAGAAGGTGAGGTGAAATATCACCAGAGCCACACATCGCAGTAAACTAGGACACAGATTCTAAGTAAACCCAAAATAAAAATCTTGTAGGTATAGAACACTTAAAGCATCTGTTCTATTGCCAAACTGGAGCTGAATGGTTCCTCAAAAGCTTTTAACAGATTGCTGAAGGTTCTGCAAGGCATGTGTAAACCACAAGATGAAGCCTGTGTGAACACATCGGCAACAAGCTTGTTCATGGTTTTCAGAAATGCCCACCCAACTTCATCAAATTGGTCCCTGCCCGTGCCAAAGTCTAAAGTAAATTTAAGCCCTACCTGGATCAGTGTGTAACTATGGCTGTATAATTTTAGAAAATATGGTTTTACCTTTTTGGGATCTTCTGCCTCTTTGGACTTCAGTAGCTGCATGTAATTACTGGGGAGAGGCTTTGTGTTGGCAAGAGTTACCTACAAATTGAATGTTGTCACATCCACTTCTAGTCTGTGTGTGACAGGGAACAGCACAGAGCTAATCACCCCATAATACAAACTGCCAGCATAAGGAACTTCTTGGAGTACCAAGTATGCAGTCCTGGGATCAGACTACAGGGCAACTTGATCACCCTTCCTGTGTAAACACAGGTGGTCCAAGAGGAGACACACACGATGTCCACTGCTTCTCCTCCAAGGAAAGTGAACAAGCACATGGGACAAAAAAAATTGGCCAGTTTCATGTTTTGTGGAAAGGAATTTTTTTTTTTTTTATGTAAAAATGTATACAGATTTTCTGCTGAAAAAAAAAAAAAAAGGACGCTTCATACTGGAAGTAAAAAACCCACCAACAGCCCCATCCATAGCAGACTGCTTTCATTTTAGATGGGCCACAACAGACAAAACCTCAGCTACTTTTCCCCCTTTCCCCACTGCAACAGTGTGCATTCTGGAGTTCTCTTGACTGTCCTGTGGAGGTGCCAGTAAAATTGGATGGCACTGCACACCAAGCAAGATAAATGGCACCTCAATGTGATGTGTGAACTGGCCCTGAAAAATTACATTAACATGTTAAAACTATGAGATTTAAACCATTTACATCTGCTTTAAGGATTTAACAAAACAAGGACAGTATTGTTTAAAACGTTTATTAACATACAAACATTTAAATATCCAGAAGATTCCAACATCCTCAAATCCCACCCAAGAGCAATCTACACAATAGCACCCCATGACAGACTATACCAGTTCAATGGTGCCACAACAAACCTCAGAAAAATCAGACAGCACACTAGCTGCGAAGATTTCCCCTCCTGTCCTTGTGTGGATATCCTCCTGGTGCTCCCGGTTCCTCCCAAAGACATACTGGTAGGTTAATTGGCTGCTTTCTAAATTGGACCTGTATGCATGCAAGTGAGTAAGATAAGGACCATAGATTGCAAGCTCCTTGAGGGCGAGACTGATGTGAATGCACACTATGTAAAGTGCTGCGTAAATACAAATAAAGTGGCTTGACTACTTACCCCCTAAAGACTGGTCTCTATACAAAACTCACTGCCCCTGTGCACATTCCAAGCACCCATTACCCCTCCACAACATACTACCCCTGCTACCTCAAAGATCAGTCCCTACTGTGCTGCTGGTAACCCATTACCACTAACCATATAGTGGGCACCCAGTGTAGACTCCTATGACACAGCTGCCATGCCTTCAGCACAGAAAATACATAGAGCAGCAAGGTCCAGAACCAATCATGTACCTGTCCAACCGATAAAAGACTGTTGATGAAATGTAACCGTCACCCTTTGAAACACCTGGAGGAAGAAGAGAACTGTCAGCAAGGACAACTCAGACAAACCCTTTCTTACTTGCCTGATAAAACAGTACATATGGAACATCCCTGCTCAGGTTTAAGCAAGGTTGCTCACACTACAAGTGGGGAATAAATACACGTATAACTGTACAGCAGAGTTCTACTTTAAGACTTGTAAAGTGACAAAATTACACCCTTTGTTCCTTAAAGATGAAGGCTCCTGACTCTGGCTTCACTACCCAGCAAGTCAATGACTTGGAAAATGCATGTAGGCTGTGAAGTCTGCACCTCCATCTATTCCCAGGTCAGATGGTGAAGCCAGAATCAGATGACCAGAGCCACACCTTTTAAAAACACAAAGCAGCAATGTTATCCTCGAAGTTTCTACCCACAGGAGGTTTATTTTAGAGATCGATGTCTGGCTGGAAATCATTCTTAGTGCCTACAAGTCAGACACCGAGCGTAGACGCAGCCATAATGCTCTATGCCACCTAATGACACAGACATGAAACCAGCGCCATGTCTGCAACGCCTCTAGGGGCAAAATTAACAGAAGAATGAACTCTGAGCCATTTACCTGTCTGAGGATCATTCCAGAGCGTGGCGACAAACCTAAAAACAAAAAAAAGAGGAATTGAGTGACCATCCTAGTAAAAGTAAAACAACCCATCACTTAAACTGATCTACTGTGGTAACTGGACCAAAGTGAAGTCCACGTTATTTATCTAAATTCTCATGGGATATTTTTGGTGCTTTATTAGGCCGCACACCATCTCTAATATTGCATAGCAAGCGACCTTTGATCAGGGGTAAGGAAAACTTCAGTCCTCCAGCTGTGGTGAAACTACAAATCCTATTAGGTATTGCAAGACAGCAACAGACATGACATTGATCCAGATGCAAGATGAGATTTGTAGTTTCACCACAGCTGGAGGGCTGAAGTTTGGTTATTCTTGCCCTAGATTTAGGCTACATTCACACACTGTGGCTGGCGATTCCAGCAGCAAGAGCATACAGATTCTTGCATTAGGAATCTCAGGTGTCCATAAAAATGTGGCCACATCTGTCTGCAAGTAATCAGGCATGAACAATTACCTGCAGTTCAGGATAGATGATTGTACCTGAAGGCAATCTTATAAACTATTACATGTATGCAGACAGCCGCTGCTGCCGTCAGCCTATTAACCTGAGCACAGCAGTTGCATCTGTACGGACACACCTGGAAGTCTTACCACAAGCATCCAGAGGTTTTTGCCGCAGGTATCCCAAGCCACAGCCTAAAGCAGTGTGAATGGAGCCTAAGGATTCAATAGTCTCCCCAGTTAATACCTGCCTGTCACTGATCTTTGCTCTTGAGGAGCTACACCAGCTAAAGAATCTTCAGGATCCAACACTTCTGGGTACATCAGATGCATGATCCCTGTGTGTCCTATAGTGATGTAGAGGCCAACAGATGGAGCCATAAAGCGCACAGGGGGACCAGGCACTGACACACCGACAGGTTTTAAGCTGGGTACATCAAAACAATTTGTGACCGATTGCCCCATCCATGCATGCATTGATTGATGGATCTTCCCCTGTGTACATTGTATTCTGACAGCTGCACCAGCACACTGATTGCAAGCACCATTTGGCTGACAATTTTCCCAGTGCGTCCCTTTAACAAAAACAGTCTAATGATGGACTTGTCGACAGATAGGGCCACACTCAAAATCGAATTTCTAACAATTCCTGCTGAATCAGCTACAAGAAGATCTGTGCGTACCCAGATAATAAAAAGGTTCTACAATCACTGCAGCTTATCAATAGAACAGGTTTTTCTCTCACGCACAGATGCTGCAAAGTATTTCGGAACATTTTAGCCATCTGTCTATACCCTCTTGACAGTTAGGAGGAAGAGGGAGAAAGATTTCTATACCAAAAGTAGCATTTTGGCAATACTTTAATGGATCAACACATCAGAATAACTTTAGGCCCATCAGACTCCTCTCTACCAATAACAGTACTTCTACAGCTAACAGATGTCTGGCTGGTAATCATTCTTAGTGCCCACAAGTCAGGCACTGAGCGTAGACGCAGCCACAATGCTCTATGCCACCTAATGACACAGACATGAAACCAGCGCCATGTCTGCAACGCCTCTAGGGGCAATAAAAGTGTACAGAGGAACAAACTCATGGGCCGCGTACCTGTCCGTCTGATGAGTCAAAGCACAAGGACACCTGGAAGAAAGGGTACAATGTCAGCAAGGAATGTGAAGGGGAACAAAGACATTAGTGTAATATAGTATAAAAATAAAACAATGTTACTGAAAGTAATATATTTAGAAAAAACTCAGAAGTCTTGGAAAATTGTGAACAGACAAACCAGAGCGTCTGATCTCTCTACCTCCAA
This sequence comes from Nanorana parkeri, assembly GCF_000935625.1. Lineage (NCBI taxonomy): Eukaryota > Metazoa > Chordata > Amphibia > Anura > Dicroglossidae > Nanorana > Nanorana parkeri. Next base: position 596,156 of record NW_017306723.1, read on the forward strand.
CCATTCATGCACTCCAGGAATTAAAGTTAAACCTTGCAGAGGAGCCATCTCCACACTACAAAGGGTTAACTGCTTATTTTTCTCTAGAATACAGAAAAAATATGATCACGTGATCCTTGTGGCAGTTAGCACCTACCTCTTCCCCCTCCGCTATAGCTGTGGTAGGTCTCAGCATCCTCACATCTAATTTAGGTGAATAGACCTGCATTAGATGGGAAGACATCAGCAGGGATAAGACAGCCAGAGCCTGTGGGAGTAGAGTGCCCAGGGACCGGTCTAGCAGTCGGGTGGAACCAAGGATCAGGCAAGTATATCCTCTTTAATCAAGCCCCTAGACAAAAACAAGCCGTTAACTCTAGCAGTGCAGAGAAGCCCCACTGCAAGTGTTAACTTGGTTTATGCCTGGAGTTCTTTAAAATTTTGAAGCATCTGTTGTACCAGGTCACACACACACAATTTAAAAAGCTGACAGTATGTAGCGCTGGACAACATTCAGCTATTCCCATCAGTCTCTGCACCAGAGGACCACAGTCACACACCAACATAACATATTGCTTTACAAATTACAGGCCAGCTGCCACTATAGGAAAGCTGCATAGAATAGCTCTGTTAGTGACCAGATGTCTGGCTGGAAATCATTCTTAGTGCCCACAAGTCGGGCACCGAGCGTAGACGCAGCCACAATGCTCTATGCCACCTAATGACACAGACATGAAACCAGCGCCATGTCTGCAACGCCTCTAGGGGCAAAACAACACAGTGACAAACTTCAGGAGATGCATACCTGTCTTCAGTTATACTTGTATGGAGCAACCAGATAAGTAATAGCAAAACGAGTGGAGAGGTCCCCAATAGGAGCCAACAAAATTTTCCAACAGGGGAATTAAAAGGAATCATTTTCCCCAGAGCAAAACGACAAGGTATCCTGAAAGCTCACCCCCCTTTCCCCTTCCTGTTAATACTTAGGCCTTGTTCACACCAAATGCAGAGCCGATCCGGTTAGGTTTCTGCACACGCACAACAGTCTTTTAGATGCGTTTTTGAAAAAATATTTTTTTTGGTTTAACATGGGCTTTCAGTGCGTTCCAGGCATTTGCATGCATTTTTTTTGCGTTTGCAGATCCAGAGCAGGTAGAAAAGGGCCTGCGGCAGTTTTTTTATCTGCTCTGGAACTGCACGCTGCGATGTGAACTGGAGCTAAAAATACCATTGGAATACATTGGACGCAGTTTTGATCCGGTCTGCAACTGATCTGCACCTGCTCCGCGCTTGCTGTGAACAAGGCCTTAAGCTTTGCTGTTACTTCTCTGCCTGATTTGTTAGAGCTGTGGGTCTAAACCTTGTGTAGGCGCCCCATCAGTCAGTGTTGGAGGTTACACATAGTTAATGATATTCTCCCATCCCCATGATAATGATCAGAATATTGATCCTGGGAGGAAGGTAACGTGCTCCCCATTCCTGGTTCTGGAAATTTCATAGGGCTATGACAGATGAACAGAGTGATAGGTGAGAGCAGCAGAAGTATCACTCCATGTGGAGGGGGAGTTATGAGAATCAAAACACACTATACATAGAGCTAACAATGCTCAACATAGGTTTAATTGTTTATTACTATAGCTAGAGAGTCTGCCATGTGCAAAAGGACAAAGCCTGACCCACTTATACTCGTCTTCCCCCTCACACCTATACTATGCACTACTAATCCTGTGTAAGGAGTGTGCTGGAAGGTACTCACACAAGGTGACGGCACAGCATCATGGGAGTTCACATACCCTTCACACAGGTTAACAGCCCAGCAATATGGGAGGTCACAAGCCCTTGCCCTCAAATACCTGGAAGTGCTAATAAACCATGCTGCGATCTAGGATTGTGGCCTCTCATGATTACCCATCTAATAAGCTGTACACCAGCACTCACCCCGAGTGGTGCATGCCTTCCAGAAGCCTCCGTGCAGATTCATGTCCTCCACCCCTGCCTACAGCCAGCACAGAAAGAGGCAGCGTGCTCTGCGGCGGAGCTTTAAATAGCTGTGTACGGGGAGCCGGAGGGACCACTTTGATCTGCAGTACCCTCTGTTCTCCGCCAGATGGTGGTAGATCCCGGAGAGGAGAGAACGTCTTGTTCTAATGTATCACTCTGATTGCAGCAGAAAACGAAATAGAATGGAGAGATCGATACTGGTTTCTGCTTTGCTGCCTTAAGATCACCACACACCTTACAATCCAATTGTATGATCTCCTTTAGATCTACTAACAACTATGTAGTGCAAGGATCTGCCTGACTGAATATAAATTGATTGGTTAGTTTAGGTCGGTCCTCATATTACATAGTTTTGGTAAATCGAGAGTTGATTGTATGGTCAGATTATAATGTGTATGGTGACCATACAATCTGACCATGCTGTCTTTTTACAATCAACTGTAGATTTTACAAAACTATATGTGAACCTACCTAATCTATGCTTGCAGTAAAGGAGATTGCACAATCAGACTGTACAGTTTATAGTGAACCTTAAAGTGACATTGAAGTTAAATTTAAACCCCCTAACTCCCCCCCCCCTCCATGCTGCTCTAAGTACTTAACTTATGTGATGCCTCTTGATCTAAACAGCTTCCTCCTTCCACTAATTTTCCACCGTCCCTCCAGCATTGGTGCCGGTCTCTGATCCACCACAGACTCCTCGGGTCACACGGTGTCTGACATGCATGTTTCCAGCTGCGTTCATTCAGCTTCCGTATATGAAGAGAAAGGTTTGTTGCACTCCTTACCGGATAACCCCGAATATGGGGAAGGGAGTTTGGAATTACCGCGGATGGCGCCGGAAATTGCAGACAATATAGAGATGTCACCAGCACACCAGACTCCTTCAAAGATAGTCAATCGTGAATTTATTCAAAACTTATGTCAAATACACAAGCGCTTTCGGGACCACACAGGATCTATTCATCAGGCATAGCAGTGACTATACTCTATTGTACAGAGTATGACAAGCTTTAGGGTTACCATTACCAATCTGAGACTATGCCTCACTGCTATGCCGGATGAAGTGATCCTGTGTGACTGTGCCTCACTGCTATGCCTGATAAAGGGATTCTGTGTGACTATGCCTCACTGCTATGCTTGATGAAGAGATCCTGTGTGACTATGCCTCACTGCTATGCCTGATGAAGGGATCCTGTGTGACTATGCCTCACTGCTATGCCTGATGAAGGGATCCTGTGTGACTATGCCTCACTGCTATGCCTGATGAAGGGATCCTGTGTGATTGTGCCTCACTGCTATGCCTGATGAAGGGATCCTGTGTGACTATGCCTCAGTTCTATGCCTGATAAAGGGATCCTGTGTGACTATGCCTCACTGCTATGCCTGATAAAGGGATCCTGTGTGACTATCCCTCACTGCTATGCCTGATGAACGGATCCTGTGTGACTATGCCTCACTGCTATGCCTGATGAAGGGATCCTGTGTGACTATGCCTCATGAAGGGATCCTGTGTGACTATGCCTCACTGCTATGCCTGATGAAGGGATCCTGTGTGACTATGCCTCATGAAGGGATCCTGTGTGACTATGCCCCATGAAGGGATCCTGTGTGGTCCTGAAAGCGCTTGTGTATTTGGCATAAGTTTTGAATAAATTCACGATTGACTATACTTAAAAGGAGTCTGGTGTGCTGGTGACATCTCTATATTGCATTCAGCTTCCGTGCCGCTCTCCTCCTCTCCCCTCTGACGCTCTGAACTGTGCATGAGCCCACCCACACATCCTCCTTCACAGTGTTCAGGAGCTGGGACTTCTGCAGTCGGGAGAGAGTGGCACTGACACACGTAAGTTTGTTAGTATTTGCCAACTCTTTTTTTTTTCAATGTTGAGCAGATTTGCACTCTAACCGATCATCTTCTCTGTCTCATTTTCAAATCTTACCTGAACAAACTGAAGAGAGAAGCCGATTGGTTGCCATGGGTAACTGCTCCAGATTCTGTCTGCTCCAGTTTTGATAAATTCCCCCCAATCAGATTGTACACTCTCCTTTAGATCTACCATGCACTGGTGTAGTACAAGGGCCGGCTTGATTGAATACAAAGTGAACGGGTTGTTTAGGTATATTATGGTGTTGGTAAATCTGAAGAAGATTGTGCAGAGATTGTATAATCTGATTTACAGAGTATGACAAGGGTTACCCCTTAGGTTTACCATTACCAATCTGAGTGTGAAAACCGTACATCATGACTATATCTACCTGCTCCTAGAGTCACAGGCTTCATGATTTGTAGTTTTGCTGTTCGAGTGTAACATTTATACTCTATTAGATTTTAGTAGCTTGGTTGCATTGGTAAAATACTAACCAATTAGACTATTGATCAGTGGCTACATACATGTATGTATGTATGTACATGGCTCCTTATAGGAAGCGTGCAGTAGTGATTCCTCAATCATGATCAGTTACTGCTCCGACTCTGCGCAGTTTATTCCTTATACATTCTCCTTGTGTAGTCAGAAGCCATTCCATCCTCTATGCACAAATCAGTCACTACTGTTGCAGTTTTACTAGTGCCAAGGAGTGTCTAAAGGTGCCCATTCACTTTTCGAATTTCGGAGGGTTTCTGAGGAACCGGCTGAAATTCGCACAGTGTGTGGGGCTGTCGGCACCCTTTCGATCGGCACCCCTCAATCAGCTGATTGAAGGAGCCGGTTGGAAAATCTTCAATCGATCAGAGTCTGCAACTAATGCGCTGCCCGCTCTGGTCGGGTATTCTGACGGGGCCGCCGCAACCTATCAGAATACAATGTAAACAGCGGGATTCCTCAATTGAAACACTGTTTTGTTGATAGAGCCTGCGGTTGAACAAAAAAAAAAAAAATAGATCAGTGTATGGCCAGCTTTAGAATCAACTCTGTACATATTATTAGGCCTGCAGGCCTGTCACCATCCAACCACCCCGCTGTTATCCCCATGTTCTGCTTTGTTATTTAACCCTTTTATTTTAATTGTTTTTAAATTTACATTATTATACATATGCAACTATCAGATAAATGGAATTTCCTATTCTGGACATTGTTAGTATTTGTTTAATTTTTAAGATTATTTCTGAAAATCATTTCTAACAGTGGGGGTGTCAGTCTATAAATGTTGGTAAATCTAAAGGAAACAGAGCACAGATTTGAACTTGTATGGCCGTGGTGAAGTATATCTGGGGAAGGGTTTCCCTTTCTAATTGTCCAGCAAAGAAAGTGTGGGGAATCCCAAATGTTACTGAAATAGGAAGTGAGAGGAAATCTTCTGATGAGGACACCTGTTCTAGTGATAACTTAAGCTGGCCATACACTGATCTATTTCGCGGGCTGAAAGAGAAAAATAGAGCAGATTCCTCCATCAACATTTAGGAGTGTGTCAATCGAGGAAACCTGTTGTAAGAATACCCAATGAGACCGGGCAGCTCATTGGCTGACGGCTCCTATAGTATGAAAATTTTCTGGTCAGCTCCTTCGAACAGCTGATGGAAGGGTTGGGGAGCTCATAGCTTGGCCCAGTTGGCTCAAGGAAGATGGAGATGATGGCTGCATGGGAGGCACTGAAGGTATTTGCACCTTCCCTGTGAGGGAACCATGTTCACCTCTTGATGGACAACAAGACGGCAGTGGCCTATTTCACCAATCAGGGAGGGACAAGAAGTATGCCTCTGTTGAGAATTGCAGCAGAGATTTTCCGATGGGCGTAACATACCTTGTTTCCCCGAAAGTAAGACCTAGTGCTATCTTCAGGGATTTCTGTAGTTCGGTGGTAGGTCTTATATTACAGAGATCCCCTAGGTCTTACTTTCGGGGTAGCTGCACATATAATAGAATTTTACATGTCACGGCCGCAGCTCCCTCCCGCCCCCCCGCCAGGCACGCCTCCCCGCATTGGACAAAGGCCTAAGTTATAATACCTTCAAAGTTCAAGTCTCCGCGCTATCAGCCCTCACTGGTTTTCGCTGGGCTGAAGAATTATTGGTGATCCAGTTTATGAAGGCAGTGATCAAAATTAAGCCTCCATTGAAACCATCTGGATTTGCCATTGAGTGCTGATGAAAGATCTTTTCTGGCCACATGATACTATCCCTTCTAAACTCCTCACTTTGAAAGCAGTTTTCCTAACAGCCATCATTTCGGCTAGACGAGTTTGTGACATCCAGGCTTTGTCATCAAAGCATCCGCATTGTCAAATGTTTCATAACAAGATTGTTTTGCGTCCATTTCCTTCCTTTCTACCCAAGGTAGCTTCTACTTTCCATTTTAACTGGGAGATGATACTGCCATCTCTGCCTTTGGGTCAGGATTTGTCTAGCCAAGAAGATTGGTCTAGGGTGGATGTCTTTCAGATTTTGTCTTTTTATATTCGAGGAACAGAAGAGTTTATGATGGTGGATAATCTACTTGTGCTCCCAGAAGATCCAAAGAAGGGTCGGGCAGCTTCAGCCAGAATCATCTCCTCCTGGATAGTCCAGACGATCAAGAAGGCTTACAAGTCCCTGGGTCTTTCCCCTCCTGAAGAGGTTTTGGCTTACTCCACTAGCGCTGCAGCGGCATCATGGGCAAGTTATGCCAAGGTTTCTGGAGAAACGATCCGCAAGGCTGCCAGCTGGAAGTCCCCAAATACTTTTATTCAACATTACCAGTTGGATGTGGACCGGCCAGGTCTTTTGGGGCTGTGGTCCTTGCCTCCAATCTACACTAGTTGAATTTTCTTATTAAATTTCTAGCAGTCTTTTTTGGGTGTGCGTGTCTTTATTGTTTAGTTTACCACCATGTTTTTTGTGCTAGCTTTTTCCCAGTGTAGGCTGACGATGATGTGCTACAGGAAAATTGTTATCAATACTTAACGTTATTTTCCTTTCCTGTAGTAACATTGTAAGCCTAGGCTTTTGCCCCTCCCTCGTGTTCCGTCACAGGAATGTTAATGGAAAGGGAGAGTCTTTAATTTATGTGTTTTTAGAGGGGTTGTCCTGGGGGTCATGGGAAGGAGCCTGACCCAGTGTAGGCTGACATGATGTTACTACAGGAAAGGAAAATTACTGTAAGTATTGATAACAATTTTCTGTAACCTTTGATCCATCACGGTCAAGTCCACCAAAACAGACCTACACTCTGTTTTGGTGGACTCTATTTTTTTCTGGACCCCGACGGAGTCAGGTGTATTCGGATGGACACACTTCTGTTCTGATCCAGCTGCTTATAGAGTAATGTTGGGCTTCCATCAGATCCACCTAAAAAACAGGTGAATCTGATTAGACTGCCTGTGTGAAAGGGGCCTAAGAGGATTTACTTTCACTTCCTGTTCTGTCTTCAGGACAGGAAGTAAAGGTCAATCTTCAGGACAGGAAGTAAAGGGAAATCTTACAACAAGGACACAGACACTAGAAAATTTTATTTAAATCTTCCAACCAGTTTGTCTCTAGAAAAATACAGGGGGAATGGCTTGGTAGAGTGTTTCCAGCACAGAAAGTAAAGGAAAATCTATGTATCTATCAATGCAGCAAAACTGGCAAGCTCGTTACATTCTAGGTGACAACTGTGCTAGAGTTTCCAGGAGGTTTTTCAGAAGTCCAACAGAAAAATTATAAACATCCGGTTCACCTTTTCATCCACATTTATTTGCAATGGATCTGCTGCAACTATATACAGTCATTATTTACACATTCCAGCCAGAGCTGGATTTCCCACTAGGCAACATAGGCATCTGCCTACAGGCGCCCTCCACAGAGTCTGTATAAGAGAATCCTTGTCTGTATTTATATATATTTAATTTATTTTTACAGTCCTTCCTGGCGCTTTAAATTTTCAAGTAGATTTGGCTGCCGCAAGGTCTGGCGCTTGCTGTCGACCTCATAGCAGCCTTCTGGAGTATCACAGCAGCATCTGCCCTTCTGAGACCCTCCGGATCTGTCCCACTGTGATCCTCCACATCGGCCCATGCTGCTATCCTCCGCATCTGCTGCGATCCACCGCATCTGCCCCTGCTGAGACCCTCTGCATCTGCCCCTGCTGAGACCCTCCGGATATGTCCCGCTGTGATCCTCCACATCGGCCCATGCTGCTATCCTCCGCATCTGCCCCTGCTGCGCCTGCGGAGACCCTCCGGATATGTCCCGCTGTGATCCTCCACATCGGCCCATGCTGTTATCCTCCGCATCTGCCCCTGCTGCGATCCACCGCATCTGCCCCTGCTGAGACCCTCCGCATCTGCCCCTGCTGAGACCCTCCGCATCTGCCCCTGCTGAGACCCTCCACATCTGCCTCTGCTGAGACCCTCCGCTTCTGCCCCTGCTGAGACCCTCCGCCCGAGACATCTGACGGCCACCCCAGAGCAGAGTGGCAGCACAGAGTAGGTTGCAAATTCATATGCTACTCTGCATTGTTGTATAATGCCTTACTGTCTTAATAACATTTACACAGATGTCATCAATGCAATATTGGGGTATTTTATGTCGTCTTTACAATTGTTTGTTGTTTGTGGTTGTTATCCTGGGGGGGCACGCCAGATATATCTGCCTACAGGCTGTTGAGAAGTAAGTCTAGTCCTGATCCCAGCTGCCTTCTGTGTTACGTCCATGGGAGGAAATTGACATGTAAGGCTGTCCCAATCACCCAGTACCCTAAGAAATACCCCAGCAAAACCCGTGTTCGTGTTTGCAGCGAATCCCAGGACCTTAGCAGGCGTACAGCTGGATTGGAAGCCTCCTTCTTTCTCTCTAGGCCCCATATCCAGGGCTCGTTCTCCTCAATCATATGAGAGCAAAACCAGAGGAGCACAGGACAGGAAGAGAAAAGTAGTCGGGTGACAACCTGCATGGAAAAAAAAAGAAACACTGGCATAAATGGTTCCAGGAAATCATCATGAACTGGCATTACACACACATCTAAACAAATAAAATACCATGAAACTATTGTATGTAGGGATGATTCAAGCATACTCCACTTCAAATTTATAAAAGTCCTGCCTAAGAGAAGATGCTAAAGGATTCCAGGTATTACCGTCATTCACAACAAAAGCCTCATTTGTGAGTCTCTCTGATTTAGTTTACTATGTTACTGGGCCTGACACCCTGAGTTCATAGATAAGCCCTGAAAACTGTTGTTCCACTGTCCAATGCAAGTGCCTCAGGAGTTGGCAAAATGTAGATTAGCTATGTAGTCAGGGAAGGTCAAGTTATAAAAATTATAAGGATCTACTGTATGTTAATAGGCCTTTGTTTGCAATAGAACTGCTTCACTCTATATAGCTGCAACTATAGCAGGTCAGGAGGAGGCCAACTGTTGGACTTGTCAATTAATTCTAAATGGTCTCAAATGGACGTCAAAAGCACACTTATCGGCCGAGCCCAAAGCCCATCAACAATAGCCCAAAATGTGAGTGTTTGAATCAATGCAATCAAAATTGTAACGCATTCAAGAAAAAAGAATAAAGGAAAATACCAAAAATGCATCTTTCATGATGAGCTGCCCAATCTGTATATAGTGATCTTCCACTAGCCATATGCATGAAAATGAGTCTAAATATTATCAATATGTATAAAAGCACTGAATACCTTATTTAGATGATCTACAGTAATGGTTGGTGATCAGAGATCATGTGATTGCTGCCTAGGCTTCAGGTCTAGCAGCAGTATTTTTTATTCATGGCAAAAAAAAGAACCTTTTTGTTTAACGTAATAATGTGATATTTGTAATACTGGCCCCTTTGATTGTGAAGTATTAATGTGAGGCTACCTTTATGCCTGTGTGGTGCATTGCCACAAGCACAATACCGTACGTAGCTCAGATGGTTCCTATCTATATGTTGTGATGCACTGAAACACATTTGCAATGAGGTGCCTTGGCAAGGTGCACTGGGGTGACAATGAGGATTGTGCTTTAGTGTGCATCGGTGTAACACATAGTAAAACTGCAATGTCAAGTCGTGCTTTCAGCTTTACTGACAGACCACAACACAACATAAATAACACAAATTTGAGGGCTGCCACTGTTAAATTTCTAAAAAATTGCTACGTGCCTGGCTGTCTCTGACTCTAACAGGTTCAACTTCACATATTTGGAGAAAATCATGCAGAATATAGTGTGCAAACTGGGTTCCACAAAAATGACTCACCTCACAAATCATTGAAGCCAGTAGGTTATCATGACAGACAGACATCTAGCATCATCAGTTAGCCTCAAATTTGTCTTGTGACAGGTTTTCCATAACATGAACATGTGCATTGCCCATGCAAAGCAAAGAAACTTTAATGGAGGCTCCACCATCTGCACATACTCCTTTCCCTTCGCTCTCCATCTGCTCTGTTTGGCCACTTGCAGCAAAGAGAAGTTGTCCTTCTCATTTTAAACGTGGAGCTTACACAAAGCTCTGTGAAAGCGTTGGATGTACCAGGTAGTTCTGTCTGCACCCGGGCACCAAATGGTACGGCAAGGAGAAGGGTAAGTATGTGCTGCTGGTGGGGACACTATTAAATCAAACATAGACACAGCACAGGCTCATTTTAAAGTTTGAACATTATACAATCCTCTACCATACAGCCACCATTCTCCTTCCCGCTACACCCCAGCATCAAGGCTTGTTTCTGGTCTTATACCTGCACATGCATGCAGAGAACTCCAAATGCCATCAGGAACGAGAGATGAGCCACATAGACAAACACTTGAGGTCCATAGAATCCATAGCAGCCCTTTTTCTGCACATCGCACAATCCCAGAGTGCTGCATAGTTCCATGTTAGAGGAAACATATTTGAATATTGCATAGATCCCCAGAACTACGACTGGGGTAGCCAAGAGGAAGTTGGGCAACTGTCGTAGCTGGAAGTAGCGGAACAGTCCAACACCCCAGTATTCACTCTGGATGTGAGAATACACCAGCGGAATACTGTATGAGCACCAGACAGGAACTGGCTCTCCACGCGTTCGGTATCCCTTGTCTTTTGCCAGTTGTATGAGTTCTTCAGGTAGGTGATCTTCTCCATAGGATGGGAAACAAAATCTATAATAACAGTAGCCTTGGAAAACAGCAAAGGGTAGAATCATTAACAATATTCCACACAGTCTTTTTGTTAATGGGACACAACCACTATTTTGCTGCAAAAATGCTTTCACCCCAGAGTATACCAGGAATCCTGCATTCACCAGTCCGTTGGAACGGGCTGCCGTGGCCAGCGACAGAAGCACACTGCCAATTAGCAATTGATTCTTCTGCAAGTGCCACAGGCCGCTGAACGTGGCCAGGGCATACAGGCTCTCCGAATAGGCAACAGTCATAAAAACTGAAATAGGACTCATACAAAATAAAAGTGCAGCGAGGAAGGAGGTACGTCGAGATTGCAGAGTCACACAACCCAGGAGGTACAAAGAGACGGCAGCCAGTGTGGAGCAAGCACAGTTCAGGAGGGCGGAGGAAAGGAGTATCCGACTCCGCAAGGTCAGCACCCCTGCCAGGGGCATTAGAGGCCCTCGTGCCAACCCTGTGACAGCCATTGGGAGAAGTGGGAAGAATGCAGTATTGTGTTCATATACATAGCCATGCTCTGCTATGAAGAGAAAGTGTTCTGCATCCCAGCGGCCTAAACCTCTCAGAAGCAGCTCGGCTATGTGGTCCCCAAGAGAACTTGGGGGTGGCCGTGGTGGAGAAAAGGCATCAGCGGTGTGGTCTGGTATCAAGAGGTTGAATAAAACCTAGGAGAAAAATCAAAAACAACATTGGTATTTAAAACCAAACAATGCTTTTTTGTTTTGTATAAACTGTAAAAGGGTTAGAATCTCTGTCAGCATTTTATAGCTGTCTGTCACCATCAAGGAATTTCATCTCACTTCCTGTTCAGGTGACGTGTCACACAGAACAAGAAGCAAATAACTCCTTTAACCAAAAAAAAGACATGTTTCAGAAATATAATCCCCTTACCTGCATTGTCAATGTGAGTCCACGACAAGACAAAGAGAAGAGTATGATCTCATGCACAAACGGGTCATGGCTCCCCCACATTTCCCAATGGCTACCAAAAAGTGTGTATCTGGTCGGACAGAGAAAATGTAACCTAAATGATAGAGAAATACAGATCAAGCCAATTCTTTATATGACATTAAGACAATTATTATGCAGTTATGTTTATTTAAAGTGGAATTACACCCTCCTATTCTTTATAGCCGAGGAAGGTGCCATCGTAGCCTCTATTTGGATTGCAGTTGCCATGGTGCTGCTCATGTGATCAGCTATGGCACCAGCCATCTGAGGGCTTGAAATTTCGGTTGAGAGTTGTAATAAGCACGCCGACAATCATAACAGTTGGCATGCCTTGATAGTAAAGTTTTGGGAGACATTAAGTTGGTAGGTAAAGTTCCTCATTATAGAGAGCACCCTCTCATGGACAGGAAGTGAGGGGATATCTCCCCAATAGAGATGCTGGAGTTCTGCTTTAATACATGATATACACCAACATCCACATGAGTATGCTGCCACTTGTAGATGTAAAGAGAGAGGAGAGATGGACATGGATGACCAGCTGGGAGTTGTAGTGCTACATGCAAAGTGGTGACTCCAGATGGGACCTGGAATTTTACAGAGCTAGGAGTGATGTCAGTTCGGCATGCTGGGAGCTGTAGTTCCACACAGACAACATTAATCTAATCATACAGAAACAGCAGGGACAACAGGAGAGCAGTGACTTTGGTATATTTTACAGAGACTGTGATGATAGAATGTGCGGAGACTTGCGGAGATCCACTAACACTCATGAAGACAGTATATGTGCCAGGCAGTGCCCGTAACGCCATTGTGTCCTGCGGCATGCCAATAGCTGGTGGACACTGAGTAAAGCCACGGTGCCCAAGTTGATTATATATAGGAGGGAGAGAAGGGGAGAGAGGGAGAGGGAGAGAAGGGGAGAGAGGGAGAGGGTGGGAAGGGGAGAGGGAGAAAGGGGGAAGGAGAGAGGGAAAAGGGGAAAAGGGAGGGAGAAGAGGAAGAAGGGAGGGAGAAGGGGAAGAAGGGAGGGAGAAGGGGAAGAAGGGGAAGGAGAGAGGGATAAGGGGAAGGAGAGAGGGATAAGGGGAAGGAGAGAGGGATAAGGGGAAGGAGAGAGAGAAGGGGAAGGAGAGAGAGAAGGGGAAGGAGAGAGAGAAGGGGAAGGAGAGAGAGAAGGGGAAGGAGAGAGGGAGAAGGGGAAGGAGAGAGGGAGAAGGGGAAGGACTGAGGGAGAAGGAGAAGGACTGAGGGAGAAGGGGAAAGAGAGAGAGAGAGAGAGAGAGAGAGAGAGAGAGAGAGAGAGAGAGAGATCAGCAGGGAAGTCCTTCTGGGTTGTCAGGCTTTCTCTTTAATTACTAAAACATCTGACTTGTAGGGTCATGGTCATATCTCCTGTGACCAGCCATAGAACCTGTGTAATCCATATGTGGCAGGAATTAAAGGGCCAGTCAGCCACAACGTCTACTCACATGTTATTTACTGAAATCAGCAGGACAAATACGTACCCGGCCAGGAGATGCAGCAATGCACCATCTATACAGGGAAATGCATTACAAAAAGCCTGGCTCTGACACTTCCTTACTGCACTCACTTCCTGCTTAGACATGATAGGCAGCAAAAGCTCACATGACCAACCCAGACTGTGTTTAACCCTTCCATCTCCAGGTAAAAAGCTGCAGTTGTACGGTGTTGGTTAAATAATGTGCACGCACTTATCGTGCAGCCAGAGAGAAGACATTTTTACAGTGAAATGGACATCTTCATTTTTCTGTCCCTGCTGGGGACATTCACCCTCTTTACTGAGCCGGGTGGCATAAATGCCAACATTTCAAAAACATCTCCAGGGCACCTTTTTTTGCTGTGTATCTAGCAAGCCATTGTAGGTGGAACATGTAATTTAATTAGGGAGCTGAGGCAATCATTTTAGGAGGTGTATTGTTAGCCTAGTGTACAATTTAATTTTAAAATACTGTATATACAGGAAGGTGTATTATAATAAGGTCAGAAATACAACCAGGGAGGTATTGTTTATTAGTAAAAATTATGTATGCATTTTTTTAGCTATCTACAAATTTTAAGCTGGCCATACATGGCTTGAATTTTATCCGATTCCAGCTAAATTGGACGAAATTTAAGCCGTGGGTAGCTCTGTCAGCTGCACCTGATGTGAAGACCTGGCACAGTGACGTCACCTGCTATTTAAACTTCCTCTGTATCCCTAGTTGAAAGGAATCTGTTTATACTGTAGTAGGTCCCCTTGTGGTCAGCAATCTCCTGTGCCCCCCTGATGGTTCTGTAAGGTAGGTGCTGTTATTCCTTTCTTATGGGTTTCTTGTAAAACTCAGTCTGCTCTTCTGTTTCATGCTTAGCCTTCTGCAGAGTGTACCCGTTAGGCCTGCCGAGGGGTCCTACCCGTCACTTCAACTTCCTGACCAGTAGTTTTGCTATCCCGGTAGCAGTCGAGGTGACAGGTATGAAACTCGCAGCCAGGAGAAACACAAGGATTCAGCAAGCGATGGTGCACACAGTCTACAAGACCAAGAGGACTATAGACAGGCAGTATATACAGTAAACAGTAACTCACAGTAAGGTTCAAGCCAGGGTCTGTAACTGGAAGCTCAATATCGTAGCACCTGGGGAACAGCAGATCAACAACAGAATCCAGTCTGGATCAGCAACAAAAAAAGGTACGGTACCAAGGGACAATCCTGGAGCAGCAACGTCAGAATCCAGTCCAAGTCTGCAAAAACAGAAGGCATGGTACCAAAGAACAATACAGGAGCAGGTGACGGACAAGACCTAGATCAGAAACCTGTAATTCAAAGACAGGATATAAGCATACCCAGGTAGCATAAAGCAGAACCTATACACAGGCAAACACAGGAACAGGAAGTAACTATTTATTGAGGGTTGATAGGTAGGTGGATCCAGAGACCTAGACAGTGCAGGTAGTAGGAAATGTAAAGTCTCACACAGAGACAGTGGATCCAGGGGAAGGCAAATGACCCAGAGGCTAAGGTCCCAGGATTGACTCCAGGCATGGGTGTGACTGTACCCTGAGCCATGAATCTCACAGATGCAAAGATCAGTGAAAATTTCACAAAGATTTTCCCACCATTTCAGTTTTCTCAGAAGACTACTGTAGAGTGTATCCTTCTGTCCTGAACCTAACCATGGATCTGTCACTGTCTCCTTCAAGCCTGCCTTTCCTAAGAAGGTTAGGAGATCTTTTTCTCAGGGCTGAATAATGGGCTTTTTTCATTTAGCCCTGCAAGATATGAATACCAGAACCCCTCCAGAGAAATAAGAGACCTTTCCTGGTCATTCAAGGCCAATTCTTCATCCAGATCTAGACAGCATCAAAGGAGATGTACTGGTTCTTCTTGTTGATATCCCTATTACTGTCATCATTCTTGCCCTAGACCCAATGTTTGCTGAGCCTGTGGCTGGCAAAACTCTGCGTAAACCCTGCTTTGTCCATGCAACAAGGGATAAGGGTGACGACAACAAGCAGACAGCCAGACTTACTACACAAGTTGTCCAGGAGTCTTACACAAGTTGTCCAGGAGTCTCTGAAAGAGTTTGCTTCAATTTGCCCTGCACAGGGACCTACTTTGATAATGCCCAGTTCTCTTCCCAGAACCAGTAAACCAGTTTCTTAGAGCCTTCTAAGGCCAATCAACCATCTTTAGACACTTTTGAAGGTGAAGATCTGTATTAGGATAATTTATATGTAGGTTTTGAATTTACCCATGTTCCTCTCTTTGTAAGGGCCATTAAAGATGGCCTTAAAAATGAAGGATCCTGCAGAGCCCCGTGCAGAGCAGCAGAAGTATTTTGAGGAAGTATTTCAGCACTCCTCAAGGAGGAGAGCTTTAATATCCCTACGATGACTAAAATACACAATTCTGGAAGAGTGGAGCAAGTTTGAGCACAAACCATTTCTTTACAATGGGATGTCAAAATGATACCCCTTTAGGGAGAGGATGTCCAGCACCTGAAGTCATCCCCTTTGGTCGAGGTGGCCCGCATGAGGTTGGCCAGACACATAACATTACTATAAACAAACATAAAAAGCGCCTCTTCCTCATTACAAGTAACTTTCAATAAAGCATGACCCACATGTAAAAAACTACTGAAAAAAGACTGAGGAGATAGACACACATAGAAATCAAATGTAGCCCTCCTGGATAAATCCAAGGGCGCTCTTTGATATATGCCTTAGTCATTTTTTAGATGACCACTTTTCCCAGTCTTTTCCTTTTCCCAGATGGAGTCCATCTGGGAGCCCGGTTTAACACATTACTGAATACAATATCTCTACCGTACTGGTGGTAAGGAACTGGATTGCCCTGGAACTTTGCTCTCGTTACCTCTTGCCATTTCACTGCCTGATGATCTTTGGGACAATGGTCTCTATTGCCCTTATAATTAAGTAGGATCAGTAAAGGATGCACCCTTTGCAGGAACGTTTTCTCCACCAATGGACATCAGAAGACATGCAACAAATTATCACTTCCTACCCTGCTCCCAACTGGACCACAGCAAGTGGTCTCTACACCCAGACTTCTTAAGGGGAATTCTGTCTACACAAGCTAGAATAGTTTTACACCAGGGGTCTATGCCAGGAAGTGTTGGGAGTTGATGCATTGAAAGTAAAGATTTTACTAAGTCCCCACCCCTCCAGTCCCCACCATTTTGAGATTTCTCAAAAGACCACTGTCAGAAATAATTTGTTGCAGTGATTCTCTATTGGCCTTGGTTGCCTCTTTGACTTGATCTCAGTTATCAGCACCCAGTTCCGCTACCTGTCAGATGAGATCTTCTGGGGGCAATACACCTGTGTGCATCTCACCTCCAGTTAATGGTCTAGTTCTTGGGAGAGAAAGAATAGCCTGTCATGACTGCTCCTCTAAGGTGACCTCTACATACCTGAGCTCCAGAAGACCAAGCACTTATAAAGTTTACAAAAGAATATGGGCAAGAGTCATCCAGTTTGCAGATGCCATTGACTTCGCCTGCTTTAACCCTCAGGTTCACAAAATATTGTACTTCTTTCAACTGGACATTGGGATGAGCGCCAGCTCTCTTAAATTGCCGTCTCTGCACTCTCTGCCTTCACCTATGTGTCACGGGTGAGTAATCCCTTAGTTATGTAACGGGGTAATGTGTCTTAGATCTCAGAAAGAATAAAATTGTTCACGTGGGATTTACCACTTGTCCTGGACTTCCTTGCCAGCTCCAGATTTGATCACTCTCAAAATCAGTTAAATTAAGGCCTTATTCATCAAGACAGCCTTTGTAATGGCTATCACCTTAACCAAGAGGGTTGGTCCATGGGTTTCAAGGAACCAGGTTTCCAGACCAGTGGTCCTTATTCCCATGCTGGGATTTAATCTAAATGTGGCTTCACCTAGAACCTAGAAACTGTTTGCCCACATTCAGGATGATCAGACCCATCGGCTGGATGTCAGAAACATGCTAAAAGCTTACCTACAAGCAATATACAACTTCGTTTAGAGTTTTTGACTGTCTCTTGTGTTAGGGCACCACATGCTGGTTTCCTGCAGAGCAGGTATGACCAGATATGTGAGGCTACACAGAAAGGATTGGACTCAAACTAGGTGGAGCAATTTCATTTTAAACAACACAAGTGGTATGCAACATAAACACAGCAGCCTATTCAAACACCAGTGAACACACATGAATGGTAAAAACTAACTAAATAACAAACACGCTAACTGAGCTATATACAAGTGACAATACCTAACTAACAAGAAAACTGCAGAAGCAGCAGATAAAAACCAGAAAACATTGTGTTTGGACAAAAGAATGGCTGAAGAAATATGAAGAAAATTTCACACATAAATCTTTTGCATGAATTGGCAGAAAGGAATCCAGATGATTTCCAAAATTATTTGCATATGTCAGAGAGATCTTTTCAGCAACTAATAAATTGTGTTCCCCCCAACGGTTATGAAGAAAGAAACACTAATAAGGCAGGCCATAAGTGCAGAGCAAAGGCTTATTCCTACGCTTTTTGGAAACAGGAAGACGTTTGGCCGATTTCAAATTTTCTACAGGTATATACTGTATGTAAGATCGTTTGGCCGGATTATTTCAGAAACACGTGAGGTGATCATTGATGTGCTACGGTAAGAAATCGTAAAGGTAAGCTATTTCATGTCATCTGTTGTTTAAGAAAAAACAGTTTATTTAAAAATAAAACAATACAAACAATAAAAAAATATACTATATAGCAAAAACAAATCTATAAAGTAAATATCAGTGTAAACACTTAGCAAAAGTAATAGGCTGCAGTATTCTGAACATAATATCAATAGCAAATAAAAATTAATAAATATAATAAATCCCAAAAAATTATATGCAATTCTTTTTTTTTACAACTGGGTGTCATTAAAGCCCTGTGATCAGCGATTGTTTGGTTGTTCTGTGGTAGTCACATTCCAGTGTGGAGAATGTTGACACTGTGGGTGACTAGAAGGAGTATAGGTACTTGCATGTTCAGCAAGGGAAGTATTTTTCCTAATTCCCCCTGTCACTTGAAGTAACAATTTTTGTTTTTGTTCCCTTGTCATTTTTCTAAGTTTGTATGCTGAGAATGCGCCAAAGTTATCACCGTTGTTGCTTTACCTGTGCAGAGCAGCAGTTGCCCGGTTAAGAAACATGCTTGTGTCACTTGAAGTAACAATTTTTGTTTTTGTTCCTTTGTCATTTCTCTAAGTTTGTATGCTGCAAATGCGCCAAAGTTATCACCGTTGTTGCTTTACCTGTGCAGAGCAGAAGTTGCCCAGTTAAGAAACATGCTTGTGGCATCTGGGGTATTTCTTCTTTAGTTCCTGCTGCCTCTGTACACTGTCACAGCGGATAAAGGTGTGTGATGCGGCTCATCAAGGGTCAAATTCTGTAGAAGGAAAAAGATAGCTTAGAAAACATTCTTTATGAAAGGATTATTTTATAACTTTGTTATTTCTGTATTTCAGTTTCCTCGGAACTCTGAGGAGTGGAAAATTGTTTCCAAACAATTACTGGAATTTTCCTAACTGTGACGGAGCAATGGATGGAAAGCATGTGCGGATCACCCCTCCTGCAAGCTCTGGAACATACTACTAAAATTACAAGGTTTTTTTGTAGCACTGTCCTCTTTGTATTGGTGAATGCCAAGTATGAATTTATGTAGTAGCCATAGGTAAAAACGGGCACACCCTGATGGAGATGTTATTGAAAAAAACACTTCTACATCTACCTGCGTAATGGATCATTGAATCTTCCAATGAATGAGGAGACAGTGGAAGGACTAGACTTTGTGTTTGTTGTGGACGACTCCTATGCTTTGGGAGAACACATGTTAAAACCATAACCTGTGGAATTTGACCAGGGAGCAAAAAAAAATTAAACTACGACTGTCCAGGGCAAAGCGCGTGGTAGAATAAGTATTTGGTATAATGTCAAATGGTTTTCGAATATTTCATACTGCCATTAATCTAGACACGTACAAAATAGACATTGTGGTACATAATATATAGTAATAAAACTTTACAAAAGTAATAAAAAGCCCCTTACAAAGCCATCCACAATTCTGCCCCCGGCTATAGCTCAAATCGGGTCTCAAAGTATCACCCTAACCGTCCCCTCCGCTCTTCAAAAGACCTTCTGCTTTCTAGCTCCCTCATCAACTCCTCCCATGCTCGCCTCCAGGACTTCACTACAGTCTCTCCCATTCTATGGAACTCTTTACCCCAACCTGTCCGACTATCTCCCACTCTGACTGCCTTTAGGCGATCCCTTAAGACACATCTCTTCAGGGAAGCCTATTCCACCTCAACCTAACCACTGAACTATCACTTTCTCAAACAATTCATCCCCACACAGCAACCTCCTCATGTATCACTTGCCCCTCCCTTTTAGAATGTAAGCCCTCACGGGGCAGGGCCCTCCTTACCATCTTGTATTGTAACTGTAATGTCTTCCTTATATTGTAAAGCACTGCGCAAACTGTTGGCTCTATATACATCCTGTATTATAATATAATAATAAAAAAAGAGTAAAAAGTTAGCAGGTACAAAAGCAACAGATCAGCAAAAACACTTTCTCTAGGAAAAGGAAAGGAAAGCAAGGATCATCTAGAACTATTGCTGCATGGATCGTTGTGACTACCCAACTGACTTATAAGGCAAAAGTTAAGGGGAAACCAGAAAATTCCCTGTCAGATATTTTCCTTTTCCCATGGCAGCATAGAATCCCTTTCAAGTTTGATTAGTTGGCTAGTACAGAATGCCTGGCTTACGTAAGCCTCAAATTCATGGGAGTGGGGTCCTATGAGGTAGGAGCGAGGGTGGAGACACCCAATCATACAGGTGAAACTCGAAAAATTAGAATATCGTGCAAAAGTTCATTTATTTCACTAATGCAACTTAAAAGGTGAAACTAATATATGAGATAGACTCATTACATGCAAAGCAAGATAGTTCAAGCCGTGATTTGTCATCATTGTGATGATTATGGCTTACAGCTCATGAAAACCCAGATCCACAATCTCAGAAATTTTTTGGCAGTGTGGGCAGGTGCCAAGTCCTGCTGGAAAATGAAGTCAGCATCCCCATAGAGCTCGTCTGCGGAAGAAAGCATGAAGTGCTCCAAAATCTCCTGGTAGACGGCTAAGTTGCATTAGTGAAATAAATGAACTTTTGCACAATATTCTAATTTTTCGAGTTTCACCTGTATGCTGCCATGGAGTTAGGAAAGTCAGGAAAATGAAGGTAAGCATTATACTGGGAATTTTCCGGTTTCTCCTAACTTTTTTTGTTTTCTCACCCTGCCCTGTGCACATCCTGTAGGCTCTGTGTACTTACTTAGTGCAGATGTGTGTGCTCCGCCTCCGTGTGTGTACTCCTGCAGCAGCAGAACATCATGATTTTACTGTGATAACTATGAAAAAATCTGCCAGCGAACTGTGTATTGGAATAGCTGCTTTTAGTCCAACTCAGAAGTTCTCAGGAAAGGGTGACAACACTGTAGCTAAATGGAGAAAGAGTTGTCACCCTAGGAAAGAAAATGCTTGTGGACACCCTTTGCATGTATGTTTTACAAGCCCCTTCACACGTGTCACCTCTAATACTAGGTATTAAAGCATGAATGCACTGCCAATGCACCAGAACATACAAAAGAACAACACACCTGCATCTTTCTTCCGATGCAGTGCACCACAGGTAGCGTGGTGTTATTGTATATGTAGCGTTACCATGTGTCGCAGTGGTATTCATGTTGAATTGCACTGCAATGCATTATTGCAGCCTTAAGTGAAATCAAGACTTATTAAATAAAAAAAGATTTCACTTTTTTTGTACAAAACATGAACATTCCCAACCACATATTTTGTTTAGATTTAGGAACACAATACGTCTCTATTTTCCAGATTGTCTGTGAAATAGCGCAGGGGGACAACGTCTCTTGGTGTTCTGTATTTGCTCTGCAGTTGTCCTTTACCTCTTGTTGATGTTTTCTTGGCCAGCAGTTATTGCAACATCGCTGGAGCTGCAGCTGAGTGTTGGCTCTGGATGGGGACATGTTCTGCAGCTATTCCGGGAAAATATTGGCCCATTATGAAAACTTCCAGAGTGGAGCTCACATCATGAATTAACCCTCTACACACTTCTATTTTTACCATTCTGGGTGGAGCTGCTATTCTGGGCACAAGTGGCTGCTTGGCATGGGCAGATGGAGCACAGGCTGGTTATGGAAGGTTATGGCTCTCCTCTAATGGGTCTGGAAACTTTGCGATAGCATATCTTACCTGGAAAAGAACAGCCTGTGTAAACAGAGATGAGACAATCTTCTTTAGTTTAGGATGGAATAGGGAAGGGTGAAAACATCTGTTATGTATTTATTGGTGTCTCCTTTGGGGAGATTTGCCCTCACTTCCGGTCCTGGTCAACATCTGTCACAAACTGACACATGAGGTGTCTTTGAGACAGGAACTGAAGGCAAATGTCTCCAATAGACAGAGCATTTACCTCTCTAATCTAATCTGTTCATAAAAAACAGTTTGGCCTAAGCTTGACTTTATATTCACAATTTCTGAGCCCTGCATGGCTTCTGGTGGTTGTACTAGGCTTTTTATCTAGCAGCTGCCCAATGTTAAATGGCAAATTGTGAATTAAAACACCACAATGTATATATCTGTAAAAAATAGGTCAAGGCAACTGGACTTGCTTTATTTTTCTTGAAGACGTTTCACTGGACATCCGACCAGAAATAGTAGAAATTGTCAGATAACTGAACTATCCACCATCTACCATATCAATTCTGGTAGAGTGACCTTTTAAAGAAAAGCAATCCCTTATGAAAGTACAAAAAATGTCAACCTTCCAAAAGGTCTCATAATCAGCAGCCACATTTCTTAGGAAAAACAGTAATCCCTCCATTGGGTAGAGATGCGTGGGAGTATAGCAACCAATATACAGTAAAGTTCTGCAAGTGAAGGGTCCATGTTATCCCAGTACAGGTCCAGTTTAACCCATGATATATGGATGGTCTGCGGTGATGGATGCATAGCCTGGAGCAGATAACGAAGTGGGAGTCTCTTGAAAAATGTGCCCTTAGAGTTCAGAATTTTGTCTTTCTTGGCCCATAGCCTGTCGGCATGTCGGGAATTCGAGTTTATTATGTAATATTACATTTGTTTTGGCTTCTGTGGTGGCTGTGCCAAGGACAGAGTAAACATGAAACTACAAAACCAGATAGATGGTGGCTGCCATCCAAAGTTCTCCTGTATAAATGTGATGCTGTCCAGCTCTCAGCTCAGTGGTTTCTCCTGTTCTCCAACCTCTCACTTCTTCTCGGCTGGTCTGTAATTTTCATCGGCCATGATTTTCCTGCGATCTTCTGTTTTTTTCCTGCTCTGTGGAATAATCTGCTGCCAAGACTCTGTGTAAGTGACACTTTAGAGCAAGTGTGCCAAACCCAGATGAAGCAGAGATATTTGACTGTAAAGTGATCTCCAGGGACAGGACTCTGCTGAGCTGGTTGTGATTGTGTAGAAATGAAATGCTGTGATACAATCCCATCCCTTTCTCTCTGGATTATAAACTTTTATTCTTGCATTATACAGGAGCACTGCACCCACCGGTGACACAAAGCTGCTTCCACCAGATGACCAACACCAAGGATCACCCACTCTGACGGTAACTATTGCTGAGCTTAGAAACTTTTATTATTTATAGAAATTGACCTTTTTTTTGCAACCATGTCATTTAAATCACACAATGGGTATGTAAAGTGTATACAGGTATGTAAAAGGCAATAGTGCATGAACTAGGGATAGTCCCTCACTAGGGTCACTATTTTATTTGCCTGATGAATGGACCTTGTTAGGTTCAGAAACGTTGCTCATGCATGTGATGCCATGTGTATCTTCTGTCAATAAATGGACATATTGACGCATGGGACCTTGGTATGCAGGTGACTATCGCTTCTCCTTTCTTCACTAGGGGATATGACTCATCTGTAGGTTAGTGGGTGACATTGGTGCTTCTGCATGGTGATTTCCTTACACATGCAGACCTGCACAAGGGGGCATCTTTTCAGCAGGGCACTACCAACAGTCCTCTATGTCATGTGACTCGTGATGTCATCTACCAGATGGGAAAGAAAAGAACCAGATCTCTAGACATTACTAAGTTCAGGGCATGTCACCCTAAACATTATTATTTCATTAATATAGCAATATCATCTATCATGGCAATGTACAAAGTCAAAGATATAACAAGGATGGGTAGTACAGATTATTCATAAAAATTTACAAAGACACGCACAGTTGTATATAAAAACATAGCAATAATATCAAACAATAAAAGTGAGTGCTATACAAGCTTTTATACTATGAAAGGAAACTGTCTTATCAGAATGTGGAGGAGGAATGTAGAAGTCTATTCCATTGTACAGAGATTGTACAATCAATTTGTAACATGTATGGCCAGCTTCACATGCAAGTCTCCCTCACATAGCAGTCTTTCTTACACTGACAGTCGGTCTCTAACATGACAGTCTCTGCCAGTCAAAACGCACATCCTCATGTGTGCATTTTCACGCAGGTAAAAAATGTACCAAACGCGTATAAACGTGCAAATAAACGCTCGCTGAACCCACACGTACAAATGCACAAGAACAATGCCACCTAGGTGTGAAGCAGACCGCAAACCGCTCACAAAAACAAGCACGTAAAACGTGCGTAATAGGTGCTGCGGCCGCCTAGGTTTGAATCCAGCCTAACCTAGTCCTAACCCTATCTTTACTCCTAACTCAATCTGAACCCTTTCTCAGCTCTAACTCATTCCCACCTTAACCATATTCCTCTCCTAACCAAACCCTAACCCTGCTGTAACTTAACCATAACACAACCCTGCCCTAACCCACCCCTAATCCAAACAGAACCCTTAGGGGTATATTCATAAAATGTTTGAAGGGCTGTTCGCCCTGCGATCATCTTAGTTTTAGATTTGCGTCACATTATGGCCACAAGATGGAGCCACGGAGATGGAAGCTCTCCCTCTCTAAATCTACAGTAGGGAGTGTGCTGGGCATGACAGGGGGTAGATATTAGGACAGATTCTGGTACTTATGTTAGTCTTATGCAACAATACATTCATTATGTTTAAAAGAATATATATACTGTAACTGTATTAAACAGTGTTTTTTATATTTGTCTGAAGTTCAGCATTAATGTTTGTTACAGATTAAACCGGAGGATTCACCCAAAATCGATGAAGCGGAGAAGTTGGTTCAGTCTGAGAAGGTGGTACTGGTGGATGGCCATGAATACCAACCCAAACCTGACGGTACACCAGGTAATGTCAGTACTCTATGCCAAAATAGGGGGAAACCTTTCAAGAAAGATCCAAAAGATCATATCTTCTAACATACCATAAATCCCAAAATCATCTACATATACACACCCACTCCCTCACAGTGTGTAATGTATCAAAATATCACTAAAATTCTATATTCAAAGGTAGGTTTCCACCTTATTCACATCTCTCATACTCATCGAGATAGGTGCTGAGCTCCATAACATCAAGATCCATATACGTTATGAAAATGAAAGGTTTTATTAGATGTACACATATATACCTATCCCTAAAAACAACTATTAAAAATCCCACTTTGGGAATTCAATATCTTCAGAATGATATAAGCCCTGCTGTGTACTCCCATCGGCAGACAAATTGTGCAGAATGAAAAGAAAAAGTCTCAACCCCTCAATAAGGAAGGGCACGGTTTATACGTAAAGTCCACAAACTCCTTCATCTAATTTGCATCTGCTCACTTGGGAGAATCCTCCTCATCCAGATAGTTCTGTCCACATTGTAACATAAACTGCCATCGCCCAGGTGTGCCTATAAAGGAGAAAAGTTCCTCCAATATGCCAGGGGGGCTTGTCATAGCCACAAACGCCATGCCACATGGATGAAAGTGGTTCATCCATTGCAGACTTCGTCACAGAGGCATGGTACCTATCCTCTTCTGTTTGGGCACACCAGGTCAGTAGGGGTTTATACCATAGTGTGGACAAAACTATTTGGATGAGGAGGATTCCCCAAAGAGCATATATACATCACTAGTTGGATACATTACATTTAGAAGGAGTGGATGGACTTTACAGATTAACTGTGCCTTACCTTGGAAAGGAAGGGGGGGGGGGGGGGGGGGGGCATTTT
>NW_017306723.1:622106-689622 GCF_000935625.1 Nanorana parkeri
GGGGGGGGGGGGGGGGGGAGTGAGACTTTTACATTTTATTTTGCATGATGTGTCTGCTGATGGGAGAACACACAGGGCTTATTACTGAAGATTTTGGATTCCCATGTATTACGGTGCGGGCAGATACCACTCCCCAGGACACACAGGTTTGTTGTCAATTGGATGCACACTTTATTGAATACATGCTTGTAGTGCTCTGTATAGTGGCGCATAGCTCTATACCAGTGGTTCTCAACCTTTCTAGGGCCGGGACCCCTTGGTAACATTTGCCAAGTTGTGGTGACCCCCAACGGTAAAATTTAGGGTTGACGCGGCTGCTGCAGCGACATCTGGCGGCGTGGCGGGAGAACTGACACTGCTGCGCTAGGAGAAGCCTGAGGAGGACTCTCACCTAGCACAGCAGAAATCACACAGCGACCCACAGGATGAGAACCACTGTTGTAACAGCTAAAATGACAAACCATATAACACAAGCCGAGGGTGTCGGCTTTTATTATTAATAATAATGATGATAATCACTAGATGGGGACCTGTTGGAGAACTGCAGGTCCCCCTCTGCTGATTGACAGCAGCAGTGGGCGGGTGCAATAGCTAGTTTGCTATTGCAAAGTGAAATAGCCAATAGGAATGTAGCTATGCATTCCAATGCTGATTTATTTTTTTCTGACTTACGGCGGCCGGGGCTCCAATGTCAGAAATAAAAATTAAAAAAACGATTGCAGCGAAAGGTTTACTCTGCTCGATCGAGCAGAGTAAACCTTTCCGGGAGAAAGTTCCGGGCGGCCGGGAGCCGCTATCTAATAGCGGGAGACTCCCGGCAACCCCTGGCAAATTGTCATTCGACCCCCGAAGGGGTCCCGACCCACAGGTTGAGAACCGCTGCTCTATACAGATATATATACAAGCAATATATCCAGGACATTTTGGTTACATGCTGGTTGGACTCTGGGCAATTTTTGGAATACATACCTTTCAAGTGCAACAAGAGTCACTCCCCCTAGGTTATGAATACAGGATTATGATATCAACTATCCATAGTTACTCCTCATATTGACGGTACCAACACAAAAGCTATTTTTCACATAGAAACTAAAAATACATATACAGTATATATGCATATACATGGAAACAACATTGTTCTTATGGACTCTTTTATAAGGACTTTGTGATCAGTCTATGGATCACAATGTTCTGAGACTTAGTAGCCAAAAATAAGTTTTTGCATTATTATACTGTATATGAGATGTTTTTGACTTTCTATGTTGGGGATATGTGTGGTGTATATATGACATCAATACAGTGGTATACAATCATGGCCCTGCAACAGTTGTGGGATTTTATAATAGTTGTGTTTAGAGATGGGTATATATTTGTATGTCTAATAAAAATGTTCATTTTTATAATGTGTATGGATCTTGGTGTTATAAAGGTCGACACCTATCTCGCAGAGTGTCAGAGATGTGAATAAGGTGGAAAGCTACCTATGAATATAGAATTTTGGTAATGTCAGAACTCCAAATCCAGAATGACATTAACCTACTGATGTGTTTCCTTCATGATAAAAACACATTTCCTCTGTGCAGTGTGGTGATATTTCCGAAAGTCTGACACCAAATGAGGTTTTTGTTGTTCTTGGAGTTTATTTACTAAAAGCAAATAGGCTGTTCACTTTGCAAGGGAATGAGGTGAAAATTCACTTTGCATAGAAAACCTAATCGCAAGCTAGGAAATATCAGGATTTCTTCTTGCACATTATTGAATGTTGAAAGTCAGCAGTGCTTCGCCTCATTCACTAATCTAAGGGACAATTCTCCTATAAAGTGAACAGCCTTTTTGCCTTAGTAAATCAATCCCATAGAGTGCTTGAGTGTGTGACATATTAAAGAAGGGTCAGATATGTTATAATCTGAGTGTAGTCGTTGTAAAACCTGCTTTATGCCCACCATAACAATCTGATTGTACAATCTCTTTTAGCTCTATCAACAAGTATATAGTAAAGGGACCTGCTTAATTGGATAGTTTAGGTAAGTCCTCCGATTACATCGTTTTTGTAAATCTAAAGTTGATTGTACAAACAATGCATGGTCATATCACAATATGACCATGCATTGTTTGTACAATCAACTTTAGATTTACAAAAACGATGTAATCGGAGGACTTACCTAAACTATCCAATTAAGCAGGTCCCTTTACTATATATTTGGTAAGCCTTAGATTTGCCAACAATGATGTGATTGAGGACCATACTGGCAGACGCTGGCACTATATAGTTGCTGGTAAGTCTAAAGGAGGTTTTATAATCAGACTATAACATTTATGGCATATAAATCAACATTGATTCCATGTAAGTATCAGTCCATTAAAAAATAAATGTTTCTATACCGTAACAAGATCATGTGACCTTTTACTCTCTGATTCTCACAGATGACCAGCAGTTTGCAGCGAGAAGGCGGCTGTGTTGCCAAGATGGTCGCCAGCACTTTTACATGAATGGGAATTGCGCCAACAGGTCGAAAGAAGAATTAGAGGCAGTGGGGCCATGGTGTGACCAAAAATTCCTGGAGTGCTGCGACTTTATGGAAGCGTACTACATGGGAGGGAGCCGCTGCGGAAATAAACATCGTCAAAAGGTAATAACTGTGGATTGGCTAAACAGTTGCTTCCCTTTATCACAGCAGAGATAATAGCTGGTGATGACCTTTGAGGGCTCAGGAAGTCACCCAGTTAAAGCGGAACCCTATGCAAACGGCTAAATACACGGCTGATGTACACATATGTGAGCTATCATACCGACTAAAGGATTTGTAATTTTGTCTGGTCACTTTCCTGATTTTTACACTTCTGCCAGACAGCACATCCAGCAGAATACAGCAGTGTTACCTATACACCCCTAACCCGATGAATGGACAATGAAGAAGCGGCAACACTCTGACAGGTCATCACTCTGTGCATGTTCTTTCCTCCTGTCAGCAAATGCGCATGCAGCAAATCTAAATTGCTCCACGGGGTTGTGCTGGAGATGACAGGGGGCAGATATTAAAGTGAAACGAAACTCAGGAATTAAATCTTAAAAATGCATTCAAGTACCTTGCATCTTATTTGTGTATCACTCAGATGTAGATCTTCAAATCATCTCTGAATTGTTGCTGACACTGTCCTTCCTTCTGGAGGGTGGTTACTTTTGTTCCCCATGGTCCCTGTGTGTGTTGTAAAGTAGTCACCGCTCCAAGCTCACTCCCATGATGGACTACAATCTCAATACAAATTAGTAAACTAAATGTGAGATTGTAGTCCATCACGGAGTTTAGTGTCACTTTAAGACAGATTCTAGAACTTAAAGGAATATATAAGTGTATTAAAGTGGTTTTTTTTATATATTTGCCTGGAGTTCACCATTAATGTTTGTTACAGATTAACCCGGAAGATTCACCAAGACTGGATAAGGAAGACAAGTCGGTTCAGTCTGAGAATGCGTCACCTGGGGATGGCCATGAATCCCAACCCAATCCCGATGCTACACCAGGTAATGTTAAGATTGTAAATCCGAAATGACCTTAACACTTTGATGTGTTTCCTTCATGATAAAACTGAATGTTTCTCTATGCAGTGAAATGATTTTCCTGAAAGTCTGACACCAAATCAGCAAATTGTCTCCATAGTGCGCTCCATCCCCCTCCTCTGTAGTCAGTGCTACCTTACATTGTACGAGCTGTGTGTGAAGTATAAAAGGAAGGTTACACATGTAATAATCTCATTGTACAATCTTTGTGCTATTTCTTTTAAGCTCACAGTACAGTTACAATCTGATTGTACAATCTCTTTTAGATCTACCAACAAGTATGTAGTAAAAGGGCCTGCTTGATTGAATATAAATGTGTTGGATAGTTTTGGTAGGTCCAAATATTACATAGTTTTGGTAAATCTAACATTGATTGTACAAAAATCGCATGGTCAGATTGTAACATGTATGGTAAACCTTAAATTTACCAACAATTATGTGATTGAGGACCATACTGGCAGGCCCTTGCACCACATAGTTGCTGGTAAGACTAAAGGAGGTTCTATAGTCAGGTTGTAATACATGTGGCGTATAAACCAGCGCTAATCTCATTTAAATGTCATAAAATAATGATTACAGTTTTCTTTCCTACAAGCTTTTATAAAAATTAAATGTTTCTACATCATAATGAGGTGATGTGACCATTACTCTCTGGGTTTCACAGGCAGCCAACAAGTTGCAGCGAGAAGGCGGCAGTGTTGCAATGATGGCCGCCAGCATTTTTACATGAATGGGCATTGCGCCAACAGGTCGAAAGAAGAATTAGAGGCAGTGGGGCCATGGTGTGACCAAAAATTCCTGGAGTGCTGCGACTTTATGGAAGC
The DNA here is from genome assembly GCF_000935625.1 of Nanorana parkeri. Lineage (NCBI taxonomy): Eukaryota > Metazoa > Chordata > Amphibia > Anura > Dicroglossidae > Nanorana > Nanorana parkeri. The sequence goes on from NW_017306723.1 coordinate 626,490, forward strand.
GTACTACATGGGAGGGAGCCGCTGCCGAAACAAACATCACCAAATGGTAATAAGTGTGGATTGGCTAAAAATTTTTGGTCAGGAGATGGTTGCTTCCCTTTATCACAGCAGAGATAATAGCTGGTGATGCCCTCTGAGGGCTCAGGAAGTCACCCAGTTAAAGCTGAACCCTATGCAAACGGCTAAATACACGGCTGCTGTACACATATGTGAGCTATCATACCGACTAAAGGATTTGTAATTTTGTCTGGGCACTTTCACGTTTTTTACACTTCTGCCAGACAGCACAACCAGCAGAGAGTTAAAGAATACAGCAGTGTGGCCTATGCACCCTCAACTTAATGAATGGACAATGAAGAAGCGGCAACACACTGACAAGTTATCACTCTGTGCACTCTGTTCTTTTCTCCTGTCAGCAAATGTGCATGCAGCAAATTCAAATTGGTCCATGGTGTTGTCCCTCCCTCTCCGAGTCTGTTGTTGTGCTGGGAATGACAGGGAGTGGATATTAGGACAGATTCTGGTACCTATGTTAAACTTTAGTAAAAACAGATTATATCATTTTTAAATATGTAACTGTATTCATTTGTGATTTTTTTATATTTGCCGGGATTCAGCATTAATGTTGTTACAGATTGACCCAGAAGATTCACCCAGAAAGGATGAACTACAGGAGTCAGGATCCCAACCCAAACCTGATGCTACACCAGGTAATGTCAAGATAGTAAATCCAAAATGACCTTAACACCTTGATGTGTTTCCCTTGTTGGAAATGCACCAGCATATGCTCTTTTACATGACTGGGAAATGCGGTGAAACTTTCGTTATCAGGAAACCGGCGACGAGTGATTAGGAGCCGTCAGCTTCCTGATTGGTCTGGAAGCCGGCTCCATGCTCCCTCCTCACCAGGGAGCATGGAGTCGGCTTCCCGGGCCAATCAGGAAGCTGGGGGGAGTAATGACCCACCACCCGGCTTCCTAAATTGGTCGGGAAGTTGGCCGGGCAGCGAGTCATTATCTGCCCCAGCTTCCTCATTGGCCAGAAAGCTGGCTCCATGCTTCCTCGTTACCTGGTGATGAGGGAGCATGGAGCCGGCTTCCTGGCTAATCAGGAAGCCGGGGGGCGAGTCGCTACACGCCGCCCGGCTTCTTTAATGGGACTTCTGGTACCAGTATTCGGTATCGGCGAGTACCAAAAAATCGCTACTCGATACTGAAAAACCTGCATCGGTGCATCCCTACTTATAAGCAAGTAAAACCTAATTCAGCATTCCACAAGATCTCAGTGCTTTTTCTAAACACATAACAAACATCCCTTATGTTCAAACTGTATGTTCCTCTATGCAGCGTGGTGATTTTCCTGAAAGTCTGACACCATATCAGTGAATTGTCATCATAATGAGCTCCCTACCCCTCATCTGTAGTCAGTGCTCCCTTACATTGTACGAGTTGTGTGTGAAATATTAAACAAAGGTTTCAAATGTAATAATCTCATTGTACAATCTTTTTACTATCTCCTTTAGGCTCACAATACATGTTACAATCTGATTGTACAATCTCTTTTAGATCTACCAACAGGTATGTAGTAAAAGGGCCTGCTTGATTGGATACAAATGGATTGGATAGTTTAAGTAGGTCCTAATATTACATAGTTTTGGTAAATCTAACTTTGCTTGTACAGAGAATGCATACCAGAATGATTACAGTTTTCTTTCCTACAAGCTTTCATAAAAATTAAATGTTTCTACATCATAATGAGGTGATGTGACCATTACTCTCTGGGTTTCACAGGCAGCCAGCAAGTTGCAGCAAGAAGGCGGCAGTGTTGCAATGATGGCCGCCAGCATTTTTACATGAATGGGCATTGCGCCAACAGGTCGAAAGAAGAATTAGAGGCAGTGGGGCCATGGTGTGACCAAAAATTCCTGGAGTGCTGCGACTTTATGGAAGCGTACTACATGGGAGGGAGCCGCTGCCGAAACAAACATCACCAAATGGTAATAAGTGTGGATTGGCTAAACATTTTTGGTCAGGAGATGGTTGCTTCCCTTTATCACAGCAGAGATAATAGCTGGTGATGCCCTCTGAGGGCTCAGGAAGTCACCCAGTTAAAGCTGAACCCTATGCAAACGGCTAAATACACGGCTGCTGTACACATATGTGAGCTATCATACCGACTAAAGGATTTGTAATTTTGTCTGGGCACTTTCCCGATTTTTAGAGCTCTGCCAAACAGCAAAACCAGCAGAGAGTTAAAGGAGAACTATGAGGTGAGTGAAAATCACGCATCCTCATAGTTCGAGCCGATGTGTGACAATGAAACTTTCACACATCGTCTCAATAGATCGGGAAGTGAGCGAACACATACCGTCGCTCGCTCACTTCTCGATCCTGTCCCCGCAGAGAGCAGTGACTGTCAGTCACGGCCTCCTGCAGGGATTCCCCCCGCTCCGATCCTCCAGTGGAGGAACAGACCGTGGAGGGGGCCGGCACAGCTGGCTCTGCCTCTAGATAGGCAGAGCCAGCTGTCACTCACGCTGCTGGGTGGATCTTGACCGTAATGTCGGGATCCGTCCCGGCTACGGCGGTCTCAGTATACCACTAGCTGTAGCTCGCGATATACTGAGCTTTGGGTCACGGGAGTACACTAGTATTTGTTCCCCCGTGACCCTAAAGAGAACTATGGGGAAAAACACTTACCCCATAGTTCTCTTTTAAAGAATACAGCAGTGTGACCTATGCACCCTCAACCTGATGTATGGACAATGAAGAAGCGGCAACACACTGACAAGTCATCACTTTGTGCGCTCTGTTCTTTCCTCCTGTCAGCAAATGTGCATGCAGCAAATTCAAATTGGTCAATGGGGTTGTCCCTCCCTTCCTCTCCGAGTCTAAGGGGGTTACTCACTAAGCTACCGAAGGCATCCAAGTGAATAGACGAGCCAAGGTGAAGTGAGCCGAACGCCGTTCAGTTTTTCACTTAGTTTTTCACTTAGGCTTTGTACGGCTGATTTGAGCCGTACATTGGCTAAAATCAGCCGTACATCAGCTGGCTTCGGTTAGCCAAACATGCTCAGCATGTTCGGCTGAGCCGTTCGCCTGCCTTCGGCTGCTTTATGGGCTTTTGGGAATAGCCTGTACAGCCAGCCCTTCGGCTCCTTTGTGAATAACCCTCTAAGTGTTGTTGTGCTGGGCATGACAGGGGGTGGATATTAGGACAGATTCTGGTACTTATATTAGGCTTTAGTAAAAAATACATTTTATCATGTTTAAATATATAAGTGTATTAATTTGTGATTTTTATATTTGCCTGGAGTTCAGCAATAATGTTGTTACAGATAAACCCGCAAGATTCTCCCAGAAAGGATGAAGTACAGGAGCCAGTTCAGTCTGAGAATGCGTCACTGGTGGATGACAATGAATCCCAACCAAAACCCGATGCTACACCAGGTAATGTCAAGATTGTAAATCCGAAATGACATGAACGCTTTAAAGTGTTTCCCTTATGATCAAACTCAATGTTGCTCTATGCAGCGTGGTGATTTTCCTGAAAGTCTGACACCAAATCAGTAAATTGTCATCATAGTGTGCTCCCTTACATTGTACGAGTTGTGTGTGAGGTATTAAATCTGATTGTACAATCTTTGTACTATCTCCTTTAGGCTCACAATACTTGGTACAATCTGATTGTACAATCTCCTTTGGATCTACCAACAAGTATGTAGTAAAAGGGCCTGCTTGATTGGATACAAATGAATTGGATTGTTTAAGTAGGTCCTAATATTACATAGTTTTGGTAAATCTAACTTTGATTGTACAGAGAAGGCATAACAGAATGATTACAGTTTTCTTTCCTACAAGCTTTCATAAAAAATTAAATGTTTCTACATCATAATGAGGTGATGTGACCATGGCTCTTTGGTTTTCACAGACAGCCAACAAGTTGCAGAAAGAAGGCGGCAGTGTTGTGATGATGGCCGCCAGCATTTTTACATGAATGGGAATTGTGCCAACAGGCCAAGAGAAAAGAATGAGGCAGTGGGGCTATGGTGTGACCGAAAATTCGTGGAGTGCTGCGTCTTTATGGAATCGTACTATATGGGACCAGTAGAAAGGCGCCGCTGCCAAAATAAGCATCACCCTACCCAGCTTCCCAGTCCAACCGACACCTCCAATGTGACAAAGGAATGGTTGAACCAGTGATGTATCCATATGTGACTAGTTGGCATTACATACATTAGCCAATACAGAAATTCCAAATCTGTCTTAAAGCGTTGTCCTGGAGGTCATTACAGTGTAATCTCCTTGTCGCTCTTACATTTTCGTGTACAAGTTTAATAAACTTTTATTAATGTTTGTTGATTTGTGGAGGTTGTGTTCAGGGAGAGTGGAGGTTGTGTTCATGGAGAGTGGAGGTTGTGTTTAGGGAGAGTGGAGGTTGTGTTTAGGGAGAGTGGAGGTTGTGTTCAGGGAGAGTGGAGGTTATGTTGTTAGGGAGAGTGGAGGTTGCGTTGGGGGTAACAAATTATTGTTTATATTGTGAAGTTCTCTATGTAGGTGAGGAGGTTTTGGGGGAGGCAAAGAAGAGCATACAAAATATGTAACTCATAATATTGAAATGAATGAGGATACTGAGGGGTAACGTTAATGCCCCAAAGCATTATTGTAGAGAGTACAGAGAAAATAATGCAGGAAAAGTTGTTTGAGATCTGGTGGCTAGAAAACAGGAGAAATTAAGAAAGGGGGGGAAAAAGGACTCCATGTGAGAGATGGTGGAGAGAATGGACATAGCTAGTGATGCTCAAGTAAGGAGAATTGTCAATTCACTAGTTTTTTACTCTCGAGAATATTTCCACATACTGTAGATCCATCTAAACTCACGAGGATCAAAATTTATACAATCATTATAAATGAAACGCATGTAGGGATAAGCAAGTGATTTCGGCATAACCGATTTTGTTGTGAAATTAGTGATTTTGCTCTTGGTGAAAATTCATCATACCGGGCCTCTAACTTTGCTATGTCAAAATGCTCAGCCTACATGTCCTTGAAAAAAAAATGATCTACCTTTAAGAAAACTTAACTTAACAGTGATGTGGTACAAGCTTCAGTAAACTATTCCAGTGGAATCCAGGGTTCGGCCGGCTTTTTTCTGTTTGTACGGGCTCATATTGGAGCAAGGACATGCTCCAAGAAGCAAGCACTCAGCTCATCCCTTCCCTGAGCCATGGAGGAGCGGTGTTTCTGTTGTGTGCTCTCTACGCCTTTTGTTGGTTATAGTTAAGTGACATAACTGGTAACTTTTAAAAGTCAAAGCGTCTGAGATTTGTGGCAGGACTAAAAGTGGCATGCTATAGGTGCTACATCATACTTTGGAGTATGGTGGCAGTGCACATAGCATGCTCCAGCAAATAGCAGCACGTGTCGCATGGCATGGACTGATAGTGACAAGCCTGCAAATATTAATTTATAGTAATATTGGTTTAAACAAAGAATGCTAACTTGGCAATATATAGGCATGAAACAGCAATCCTAACAATACATGGGCAGCAAATATTAAAATATGTGGTAATCAGGACAATACTTGACAATAAGCATGCAACAAACAGGTAATTGTAATAATACATGGGCAACTATTTGGAAACAATGAAATTGCACATGCAAGAAACAGGCAATCGTTACAATATGTGAGAAAAAAATGGACCATCATGACAAAATGTGGGCAAAAAGCAGGCAACACACAGGCAAATATGGCAGTATGCCATGCTCTTTACAATTTCATATTCCCAACTAATGAAAGGCCATTTTTTGGGCCATTAATAGGTCGGGGATAGAACTGAGATTTTGTACCATTTAGAAGCCATTTAAAGCCCATTTCAGCAACATAAACCACTAAATGCCACCTTATTTTGCCTTCCCATTCACTTCACTGCATAGTGATGACATTCACTAAATGCCCTGATTTTTTGTTAAAATTCAGCATAGGGAAAACTTTAACTTTCGCTCATCTTGCTTCTCTGCAAACTGGCCAACAGATCAAACTGATTTGCTTATCGCTAATGGAATGCGCTGAAAGAAGCTGAAGGTAAAAAAAAAGACCCTCTGTACCACCACGATTGCCAATGTTACTGCATCTAAGGGTGTCATGGACTGCAAAAGAGTGTGCTTAGAAGAAGGGGATGAGAATGGTGGTCTTAGATTTGAATACAGTGTCACACTTTGATCATACATTTATAAACTACTGTAATTAAAACAAACCAAATACGTATGCAACATCCATCTCCACACTGTCTTCCTGGGCAAGCTTAGTACTAGTCACCAGACTGCATCCCCATGCCATATGTGTTGTAGTCATAATCCTTCATCCCCTGCATATCCAGATTATCTGTGTAGTAGCCGTTGTACTGCGCTCCTTGATTACTCGTGTCATAGTCGTTGTTCTGTTGACAGGTGCAGGAACATTGTTTCCATGTATCCAGGTAATGGCTGGCTGTGAAATAAAGAGTAATAGATCACAAATCTCATAACTTTCTCTCCAAATAGCAACTATTATGAAAAAATGTAAAGAAATAATGACAACATAATAATTTGGTAGAGATGTTTCACAGAACAAATGCTGGAGACACACATGTCAATGTCAACCACTGTAAGCCTATCTCCCCAATACTAAACTAACTTTGGGTACAGTTTGGGAAGAGCACTGACAGCTGGTAGAGGAAGCACTGTGAACTAATTGCTGGTACATTAAGTGGGAAGTATGAACTGCTGGAACAGTAATACACTAGTGAGACACTGTGAGCTGGTACAGTAAGAATGAAGCACTGAATACTGGTACCATTAGAGTAGAGCACTGACTGCTAGACCAGTAAGAGTGGAGCACTCACTGCCGGTACAAAAGGGGGGTGCACTGACTGATAGAACGGTAATAGTAAAGCACAGACTGCAATACAATAAATGTGGTACAATGACTGTGACTGATTGAATAGTAAGAGTGGAGCACTGACTGCTAGTACAGTATGGGGGAGCACTGACTGCTAGTACAGTATGGGGGAGCACTAACTGCTAGTACAGTATGGGGGAGCACTGACTGCTAGTACAGAGTGCTCCCCCACACTGTACTAGCAGTCAGTGCTCCCCCATAATGTACTAGCAGTCAGTGCTCCCCCATACTGTACTAGCAGTCAGTGCTCCCCCACAGACTGCTGGTACAATGTGGGGGAGCACTGACTGCTAGTATAGCAGATAAATAACTTACCTGTGTCAGTCAGGTATCTCTTAGATCTTTCTAATTTCTTCGAAGCTGAATAAGTAAGAAATAGAAAAAAAAATAGAAACAACATTTCTGAACCATGTTCTGTAATATCTCATATCATAGAAGTAAAACCCACGTAGGATCAGATTCCCTGTCGGGATTCTCTTCCTTTCTGTGTTCCCATTGGGGAAAGTTTCCCTGACTTCCTGTCCGGATGATCACACAATTTCCATAATGCAGATAACATTAACACCTCTTCTACATTTCACCCCAAAAAAAGAGAGCTGAAGTGTGTTAAGCTCCACTATAAACTAGACATGGACAGACCTTTCATGAAAGATATAAATGCAGCCAGAGGATCCTCCACCTCTTCAGATATCTCATATGGAGAAAACCAACAATTATGTTGACTTGGTCTGCCCTGGTCTGTCTGCTGAGGGCTCATTCTCCCCAGCGAGTGTGTGTTAAGGTGAGCACTCCTGCTGGTGTGTGCGCTCACTGCCATTTGCTGTTAAACGTGTTTGCTTTTTTTTTTTTTTTACTGTGTTTCATTTGACATTCATTTAACTTTATGAACAGCATCGAGTAACAATGCATTATAGTGCGCCACATGAAAATGCAACCTGCCCTACTTTTTCAGTACATACCAACGCAGTGGGCGATGTGAACTGATCTAATAGGACAAAAGGCAAATCAAATTGTCTATACATTGGGCAATGATACCCAATGGGGCTGGTGTGTAAATGAGCCCTAAGCCTCACTACAATGAAGCTCCTTGGATTGAAATGCGTCAGCAGGAGGAGAGCATGGGGCTGTCGTTTCCTTTGATGCCACGTGAATGTGGCTGGAACCAGCCACGAGGGAGCCTGAGGTGGGTTAGACAGAATAGACGTGTGTCTTGAATGGAGGCAGAGCTCTGGGAATGCTACTCCTAGAACTCACTGTTTGGTTGTCACTGTGATTGGTGGCCTCACTGAGCAGCATTGAATCTCAGGGGCGGGATTGGTAAGGTGGTATTTTCATTGTAGAGTGACTTTTGGGGTTCCCCCTTGGTGGTATCTGTAGGCATGTGGGGCTCCTCTGGCTAGTAAATGTTCCCTTTAGAAATGGCAAATATAACTCACCAGGATCATTTCTCAAACTTCTCTTAGACCTTTTCAGTTTCTTCTGATCTGGTTTAGAAAATAAAATATAAAATGACACATGCTTCTGTGACTCTCTACAATATCAGATATCACAAGAGTAAATATGGTGCACAACCCCAAACTGCTCAAGATTGGTACTAACACTGGCCATACACCACAAGATTCTTCATCTTCAGTCCCCCGGTTCCCTTGTGAATGGAGGAATTAACAATTCTTCACCCGGCACCTTCAACAATAGTTGAATGAAAAATTGACTTTTGTCAAGCCGGGTGGTGCTGAAAGGGCCACGCACACATCACATTTCTTTCAATTCAGCAGGAAATGGCCAAAGTCCGATCTGTGCATTGCCAGCTTTACAGGACAATCCCTTCGCTGCACAGAGGAATGTTCAAGCAGACTCCAATCTAAATTTGGTCTATAGTTATGGAGAAAATCTGGAAAGCTTTCCACCCGCTATCAGGTTTTTTAGTTGCCTGTGTTCTATATGGGAAGATGTCCCCTGACTTTTTGTCCTAATGAAAAGGTGTCCCCCAGGACAGGAAGTGAGGGGAAATTTTCTCAAACAAAACCCAACAGAAGGTTGAACCGTTCGTAACTTTAAAAAAACAAATTTGGCTGCAGTTTAATATGGGTTAGTTTGGAATACTGAATTCTGGTTTGTCATTACCTGGATTGGCCCTAGATCTGTGATTGGAACCATGGCGGTCCACCAGTGTCACCTTCTGTTTATTGCTCAATGCCTCCAAATGAACTGAACCTGGAGAATACGCTGCTTCCTCTCTCCTGGGTGAATCTTCTGGTTTGATCTGTAAAAATGAACAACAATGAGTTATTGGGCAACTTTTCATGCTGGGCATGCCAGTCCAATGCATCCATATTTATATAAAGCACAATGATCTCTCTAGTGCAGGAATGGGCAACCTCAGTCCTCCAGCTGTTGTGGGACTACAAGTCCCATGAGGCATTGCAAGACTGACAGCCACAGCCATGACTCTCAGAGGCAAAGGCATGATGGGATTTGTAGTTGCATCACAGCTAGAGGGCTAACGTTGGCCACCCCTGCTCTAGAGGATTCTTCTCCTACGCTCTGAAATACGCCCAGGTGGGAACCATGCCCATAGGAAAGTATGGGATTTCACTTGCTGGGCGTTTTACAGTGCGTCGATCAGCGCTGTAAAACGCCCAGGTGTGAACCAGGCCTAAAGTAGATCTAAAGCCAATCAATAAAATCCCATATATACTTGAACTCATTCTTCAAATATCATTTATAAACGTTTTCAATCTACAGCTTTCATTACAATGCTGCCATGAAGGTGCTTGTTTAAGCAATTCCTCTTATAGGGTAACAATTTTGCTCCTGCATTGTCACCTTGTCAGATGCACCCGAACACACAGGAAGCAGTCTGTATGACAGAGGGTAGCCATACACAGCTAGTGGGAGCCCGCCCAATCATGTCATATTTGCTCTTGGATACAGGCCAAATCTACCCATCTTTCCTAGAAAAGTTATAGTCCAAGATTCCCCCACACCCTAAAGTCACATCTCCATCACTACAAGTGACACCATCAGCAAAACTACAACAATACAAACTGGCCAAAGATGACCTGTGATAACTGTATTTACATGCAACAGCATCACACTCCAATACAGGTCTGTTCAACTGTATAGGAAGGACAACATCAGATGGAAAGAAGACCAGTGTCATGAACTGGAGACCAGGAACTCCTTAGTTGTAGATGGTCCCCAAAGCTAAAACAAAACAAATCCCAACCTTTTATGTGTGCAAAAATCCACTGAGAAACCCTGGTGAGCAGTCAGAACAGTTCCAGCTATTCTAAAAAACAAAAACATCATGGCAAAAATAGAAAAACAGTACATTGAAGACAGTTATCAGCAACCCTGGCTAGTCTATATCAGGACTGAACCACAGCAGGTGGTGCACAAGAGCAACTTCTCTCCAAGTGCAAATACTGCAAGTCCAAAAATGCAATAACTGGTGACAATTGTCTAAGTAGGCATTTCCCTTCACCTCTCACTTTCTGCTGTGTCTTCATGACAGGAAGTGAAGGATGAGATCTCCCTGAGGCCTGGTACACACCTAGTCGATTTATCGAGCAGATTTAGCCGTGCGATGTAGCGCAAAACACAGATTTGCATTCAAGTCAATAGAGGCTGTTCAAACCTTTGCATTGCATCGCGCAAAAAGGTGCAGGAGCTATTTACAGGAGGTTATCGCACGGTTTTGCTCCCATAGACATCTCTATGCATTGAAAACTGTGTGTTTTTTGCACAGTTTTCAAAGTAAAATCTTGCACACAAAAAAACACGCAAAAATTGCTCAACAGCTTAATTGCCTAGGTGTGAACCAGGCCTAACGGGAAACAAACAGCAAACAATAAAATGACAGGGGTTTTAACCGTTCCCCTATTCTATCCAAAACTAAAAAGAAAAGGTTGTCTGTATGTACACTTAAAGAACTTATTCACACCATTGTGGTCCTGCACGGTAATGTGCATTGCCTTAGGCCAACTCATTCATAGGGCGCAATAGCAGAAGTTGCAGACATCTGGCTGTTCTGTGCTTGGGAGAAGGAACCGTTTTTCAGCCACTCAACTACCTCCTGCACATATATGTATAGTATGGCCTACTCTAAGATGGAAAAGACAGACGTGCCTTGCCTCTGGATGGTGCAGCCCAACCAGTGCTTTGTCTTACAGAACCTGCTTGCTGCATACTACCTCCTTATGCAGAACCTCTGCCTCTCACTGTTTCTTTTTATAAAGAAGATTGACTAAAGCCCTAATTCGCTAGTTTAGCCTCTCATTAACCCTTAGTTAACCCTAATTAGTTTTATTAACTTCAGCTCTTTCCCTTGGCTGCTATTTTTTTTACAATTTGTTTTAACCTTTAACCCTCCCTCACCACCCCTAGCTTTATACACCAGTTAACACTAATCATTATAGCAGCTCTGCTTTAGGTGCAAGTATCTATGTGCAGGGAGTTAAATGTTTTACTTTCTATCCTTTTATAATCCTCAAATATTTCACCATCATTTTGGCAGAATCTGTTGACACATGGGTGTAGCTCCAGAGATCTCATGATTACTGGTGTACACTGCATGCACAAAACCTGAAGATCAGCTGCAGGGTGCTACCAGGGCTGACCTGCTGCAAATGTTTTGTTGGCATTTATAAAACTTCTTAAATACAGATCTAATCTAATCACTAAAAACCTAGATAAGCTTTATTGTGGTATTGTAGTTCCAAAAGTTATTTGATATCTTTTTAATGTACAAGTAGCTTGCACCTGGTCCTTGTTCAGATCCACTGTGATGAGGTGACAACTGTCTACCAGCTGCTCTTCTGTGCTGTCACATGTACCACTGGTAGAGACTATAAGTGGGCATTAGAACATCTAAAAATGGTAATTGTACCTAAGCAGTACTCTACTGGTTTTTCAACAGGTCCTAATTTTCCCCTTAAAAAATAATAGTGGACTTCCTGTGACTAAGCATTTCTCTTTAGCAGCCTCGTAGCTGTGTATCTGCAGTGTGAGGTCCCCTAAAGCACAAATATCTCTGACTGCTAGTAATGGGAGGTTTGGAGTGAGATTTTTTGTGAAGCCACTACTGTTCTGCTCTCTGTTCTCCTTGCTGGAAAGGAAACTGTATCCAAGTAGATGCAGTGCAAGGATCTCCCTGCTTCCCCTTCATTCATTCTGTGGATATGTGAATTCTGAACCTCTTGTGCTGCTTCTTCTTCCCACCACCACTTATCAGATCTCCAGTCATCAAGGGGGCAGTTCTTATATGTGGAAGGTAAGTTGTGCTCTTCTGCCAAGATGGCAGCGTTCACAAAAAAACACAGTGCAGAACAAGGCATGGTCATTCATTAGTAAGGATTCAATCAGTTGCTCAGAACTTACAGGCAACAATGTCGACAATGTTCCTCTGCTTGCCCTTTTTTGCTATTGTGTGTTGTGGCGGGCTACAGTACCCTCTCTAGATGCACTAGCCACACTGCACCACAGCCTGCTTGGTATGTTAGCATATGCATTACCACAACATGGTGGAGTGAATGGGTCCTTGAGCCACTGGTTTACATGACAATTACCTTTTTCGAGACGTAGATATGTATGGCATCCCATGTATTTACCTCACAACAGGCTCTCTTTCATTCTTTTAGATCGACTCGTGACCAGTGACGTTTCCAGAAGCACAAATGTATGTCAGTCCATTACGCAAAGAGTCTTGAGAAATATGGGCTGATTGTGAACATTTCCAGGGTGGAGCTGACATCTTGTGAACACTTGTGTCTTCCAGGGGGTAGCTGGTATTCTATCCAGTTGGCTTGGTTAGAGGGAAGGTCAGAGAGTTACTGCTGCCATCTTATAGATGACCAACAGTGTAAGCGACCTGTGTGGCTGCCCCTGATGCTATACTGCTACCACAGGTGATACACCACCATCTTACCCTTCTTTTTCGGTTCGCTTTTTAAAAGCTCCCTTGTTGCGCTAGAAGCTTGGGCTAGGCCCCCAAGCCGCAGTCTTTGTGATGTGCAAATTTACTACAGCGAGAAGTGATTCTGGGTTCAAACATCCAATTTTGAGGAATAAAAAACAGGAACTTTAGCTGCATGTGATTGGATTTTGGAGGCAAAGGTCACCCCACCGAGCCAAGGCCTCCTCTGGCTACTCACTGATATTACCAATTTATCACCAGGGACCCTTTCCAGTAGAATGGATACATCTAGGCTTCTCTAGACAACCAGAAAACATGACACACCCAATATGACATGGAAAAATATCTTTACTTTCTCTTTCTTCATTTTTCTCTTCAAATGATTTTGCAATACAGACCCTATATAATATAGATGAAAAGAGACATTTCAAGGGACAAGACCTCAATTCTAGGTACAACAACCAGCAATCTGATGCTGCTGGCTACTACAAAAGAAAGCAAATCATGTCGCTGTGCAGGTGCAATGTACCGGATGTAAAAAAAAATGAACAAACAGGTCATGAGAAATATATGTTGGCTGCTACTGCCAGCCTCCTTTTTACTAGTAGCCCGGCATACCGATTCCCCCTAATTTCACTGTCTCACTTCTCTATTGCTCTCACTTCCAACCAGCTGCACAATTTTTCCAGGTCTCTAACTTTGAACGAATCTAGATGAGTGTTTTTAACAATTCTGATAAAGATCAACCTGTGCATATTCTGTCCTCATCTGCAAAGTATTCCCAAATGGAAACTCAGCAGTTTCTACTATTTTGCACCATAAATCATTACCAAACGTGGGTCCTTGTTGCTAAAGGGACTCAGAAGACCTTTTATTGTTTTTAATCTAGATATAAATGTGATCAGATAAATGTAAATGATTTAAGAAATGTGTCTACATGCTCTATAAACCTTGCATACATCTTATATACTGTGATAAATGTACACAGGGGAAGCTGTATATGCCCATTACATGTGCATGCTGTGCTTTCCGTTCTCTCCGTGCAAGTCTGTACACAGACCTCTGTCTGTAAACTTTAAGTGAAAAATCTTTAGGTTGCTTATCCCGACAAAGTAAAACTATGAGCTATTCAAAAAAATATATTCTGTGTTGTAGCAAATAAAATGTGTCTGCACTTCATTTTTCCCGTGTCATAATTCAGTCTTACAAATACATGTTGATTCTGGCATTATGACATTCATCTTATGCAGTGGCCTCCTAAGAACAACAACAATGCTGCACTGCTCCTGAAATCAAAGCAGCATTGCCAACCTCATATATGTTGCTCACACTGTGGTGTGATGATGAGTGTGGGGATCAGCATTGTCTTTGTTGATTCACAAGCCTATAGCTTATCAATCAACAGCTGGCAACACCTAACCCAGCCCACTGATTTTTGGATTGACAACACTGCCTCTGGTGCCAAAACCTTACCACTGTGATCTTCAGTATCTGAGAGTGGAGCATGTGAGACACAAAAGAGAACTGGGCTCAGTCACAGAGGGCAAAGGATTTTGTTTTGGTACATTATGGGTCTTGTGTGTCATATAGTAACTGGATTTAAGACAGGTTTAGACTCTCTTACAGGAGCCTTTAACTTGATCTTAACATTGGCTTAACAAGGGTTCTGGCTTGACATTCAGATTGCCTCTAGATGGGAAGTCTACAAAGAGAAACTATTTCATTACATTATCAATTATAAAATAATGTGGGAAGCAAGAAAGTAAACATACAAATTATCAAATATTATTCCCAGTTAAATGTTACAAAGAAACTCAAAACATTCAACGAAAATACACTTTAGTTTCTCATTAACCCCTTCGTGACGGGAGACGTACACTGTACGTCCAGCCACAAAGGGACCAAATGACTTGTCACGTACACTGTACGTGACGAGTTATTTGCTGCTTTAGAGGGCTGTTAATCGCTGAGAATCAGCTTTTAACATTCATTAATGTATGCCCTTACTACAGAGGCATTCATTAATGAAAGGGTTAACCTTTTTCAGACACCCGATACCTTAATATCGGGTGTCTGAGAGTCAAAGCAAAGCGGACACAGATGCCGGCTTTTGCCGGCATTCTGACAGCTCGTATAGATCGAGAGATATCTCTCTCAAGCTATACTGGCTTTTTTTTTTTTCTTTCATGAATAGATACAAAATGTGTCTATTCCTACAATGTATCTATTCCTGGAAGAAGAATGTTTGTTTGCTGATCGTTGTTGCAACAATCAGAAAACATTTAGTAACAGCTGAATCCTGAACTGCTGCAGGATCAGTGTCACTAACTTATTATCGGCTGTTCTGAAGTTTGAAGCAGCCTGATAATAACCAAAAATTTATTAATTTATCATGCAGTAACAGTGAGATTAATTCACAAAATCTGCTTGATATAATTAAATAAATAAAATAACATTTTTAAGTTAAAAAAAAAAGTGAAAAGTGTAAAAAAAAAAAAAAATTGTGAAAAGTGTAAAAAAAATAAAAAAATGTGTAAAAAATAAAATAAAATAAGGGACAAATAAATGAATGTATTTATTGCATTTTTTTAGCTGTGCTGGTTTTGTAAAAAAAATACTACAAATCAAAACTGGGAAAAAAGTGTTTTTTTAAACGGTTTTTTCCTCTTTTTTTATATTTTATTTGTCCTAAGTGAGGCGTTAGACGCACATATGTGATATAAATATGTAGCCCTATCTGTCCTCTAAAAAACAATATATAATATGTGTGGGTGCACTTTGTAAGAAAGTATATTACTGACGTGGAAGAATCACACAGCAAAAATGTCAAAAGTGTGTCAGTCATTTACGAACAGAAACTAAAAACAAGCTCAGTCATGAAGGGGTTAAAGAAGAATTCCCATGGAAAACGTCATTAACCCCTCCAGTGGGGCTACCCCTGCATTGCAAGGGTTAACCACTTATTTTTGTCTGAGTGCTAAAAAAAAAAAAAAACAAGTTATACTCACCTGAACTACTGAGCTGGCTCCCTGCTTCTCCATCCAGTGAAGCTTGCCTCCTCCTCCACTGTACAAATGGAATGTTCCTCAGCGTTCTCATGTCTATACACTTGTATAGAATGTGATGACACAAGGATTCTTAGACCACTGCAGAGGAGGGGGAGAGAAGCTCTAGGGACAGGTCTAAGAGCAAGCCGGCTCACACGATCAGGTGAGTATAACTTTTTTTTCAGTAACTACAGAAAAAACGAGCAGTTAACCCTTGCAGGACAGGGGAAGACTGCAAGGGCTAATAAAACTTTTCTCTGTAGTTCTTCTTTAAAAATATAACTTGTGAAGGTGATTTGTATTACAATAAAGCCTGTCATGAGAAAAATACAGTGGCTGCCATTGCCAACTGCCACCTGAAAATGCTAGCTGTCTGCCTGTCATGGTGATCCTCCAGTTTTAAGAATAACTTCTAAATCTTTGACCTAGAATAAGGAGACCAGGGAGTGCTTATTTCACTAGCTCTAAGCCTGTTCCATACCAGGGACTTACTCTGTAGTAAAGCACGGATGAGCATTACAGGTTCAGGGTCAGCAATTAACTCCTATGTACATCTTGCTACTTATTTACAAACCCAAAAATGTAAAAAAAATTAAACTTCAACTGCTTCTCTAAAATCCCTTGTGTCAAATGTACACAAATAAGGTGTTTGCAGCTCCTGAGAGAGATGGGATACAGAGGATTCCTGAGCTGTGTTATATATACATGCGAGTAGGATTGTGTTTTTAAGATTTTACCCTAAAGTGTAAGTGTAGCCAAATATTCTTTTTTTTTAGTTTTCCAGAGAGTAGTAGAGAAATCCCCAATCAGATTTTTTTGCTGTGTCCTGATGGGGAGATTTCCCTTCACGTCCCAAGTAGACAACAGAAAATGAGAGCCCAAAGGGAATAACCACCTTAGATAGTTATCAGAACCCCATTGGATAACAGTCAGGTCTCTTGCTCTGGTGACAGGACAAGACACATAGAAAACCCTTCCCTACTCTATCCAAACCTAAAATAAAAATGTTTGCCTTGAAAAATACATTTAATATACTGTAGTTCACTAATAGAGCTCCCCTTCTATCCTTTTAAGTATATCCGTTCACTAGCATTTTGATGTATTTGGATATATAGACTATGGATGTGTAAGGAGCGACCAGGGTTCCAGCATGGTTTTTGAAGTGAGAGAACATAAGGCGCTTTAAGACCTTCTTATAATTGAAAGGCCAATTTTTGGGGCCCCTCGCCCCTCGTGCAGTTTCATTTGATATGGGAACCCCTTATTATGAAGAATGTTTTGCTGCAGTTTTATTTGATATGTGAACATTTATTCATTAGGACTTCTTTGTATTTTATGTACATCATGTTGTTTTACATAGGGCACCTTATTTGACAAATGTGAGCAAGTGCAGCTCCCATAATTCTATTTTGTCAAGTTCCCTTGTCACAGAATTGCCCAAATTTCACCTAGATTGAATTTCATCAGGGATGCACCGAGTACCGATATTTTTTTTTGGTACTCGCCGATACCGAATACAGATATTGGAAGTCCCATTAAGGAAGCCGGGCAGCGTGTAATGGATCGCCGCCTGGCTTCCTGATTAGCCGGCAAGCGAGTCATTATCCACCCCACCAACGTCCTGATTAGCTGGGAAGCCGGTGTCGCGTGGGAAATTTCGACCCGTAACTCACTGCGACTTCTGGTCACGTTGCATACACAATGCTCAAAACCAGCTGACTGCAACAGCTGATTGGGTTCACATTCCTCGCGGTCAACTTCCGCGGTCGCACATTCCAAACTCCGATAGAACACCGTGAAGCCAGCTCCATGCTCTTTTGTCACCAGGTGACGAGGAAGCATGGAGCCAGCTTTCTAGCCAATCAGGATGCCGGGTAATGTCTCATCATCTGGCTTCCTGATACCGGATGTCCTGGTATCGGGATAAGCATAGGAGCATTTGTAATACTCGGTATCGGTGCATCC
Organism: Nanorana parkeri; assembly: GCF_000935625.1. Lineage (NCBI taxonomy): Eukaryota > Metazoa > Chordata > Amphibia > Anura > Dicroglossidae > Nanorana > Nanorana parkeri. The sequence continues at coordinate 644,358 of NW_017306723.1, forward strand.
CTAAATTTCATAAAGTGTCTCCCGTGTGGGTGGTCCCTGACATACCACTAGCACAGGGCAGGACATCTGAAATGTGTGCCTTCAGGTCCTGGTCCGGCAGAGACCCCAGAACTGTGGATGGGATGGAAAGCCAAACTACATATTTTTATCTTAAGTGGAGGCCCCCTTTAGAGGAAACCTGTTCTAAAATAAATATAGAAGTTGCTATTGCGAACCTAAAAATGCCTGGCTGTCTTTGGCTTTTGTATTTCTCAGTTACCAATGATCTGTATACCTGTTCCACATCAATAACTTAGAAAGAACTGAAGCAACTGGATAAATATGACAGCCAGGCATTTTCCAAAGGACAGGTTTGGCAGTGGCATCCTCCATATTATCTCAGCTGGACAGGAAGTGATCTAGGAAGAGCCAATCTTCTCTCTGAGTCCGTAGAGAATTTCCATCTGTTTCCGTTTGTCCTTGGCACGGTTGATGACAATTTTCAGCAGCTGACAGTACAGTTCAATGGAATTCGGGCTATCATCGTTACCAGGCACCGGGTAGGTGATTAGGCTGGGGTTACAGTTGGTATCCACTATCCCTGCCGTCGGGATATTCATCTTGGCGGCATCACGGATGGCCACATGCTGCTCAAACACGGTGTTCAGGGTGTTGAGAAAGATGATGAGGTCCGGCAGACGAACACCTTTCCCATACTGGATGCTGGCGTTGGTCAGCAGGCCGCCCTGCCAGAAGCGCGTGTGGGCATATTCCCCGCACTCCTTTGCTAGGGTCTCCACCGTGTGGGTGAATTGACGGCGGCGGCTCACAAACAGAATGACTCCCTTGCGGTAAGCGACGTGAGCGGTAAAATTCAGCATTAGCCAGAGGTGCTCCAGAGTCTTGTCCAGATCAACGATATCCTGATCAAGACGGCATCCGAAGATGTACGGCTCCATCAGCCTGGGAGGGGGAGAGGGAGATCAGGACAAATTAGGATTTTACGGAGCCGCATTAGCACTGCACAAAATACAATTTCCTTCTGTGAAAGGCATCTACTACCTATGGTTTCCTCTGACTGCCAGGACCTATGTGCAGAGATTTAAAAGAAGAATTCTAGGCAAAAAAAATAAATGGTCCGTGCAAATAATATATAATTTCGTAATTAACTGCATTTTAAAATAGTGTTCAAAATAGTGTTTACAAGGTGTATATTCTCTTCCTACAATCCCCAGCACGCCAGAAACAGAGTGGGGATGCCTGCGCCGTGAGCCAATCCGGTTCTTCTATACTGCAGTCTAACATATTTCAGGCTGGAAAGGTAGAGACCTTTACAGTAAAGAGATGCTTATTTATAGTCCAATGTGCAGGATGAACGCAGGGAGGTTACACAGGAAGTCAAAGAACCGCAGGCTTTAATAGCAGTGTCGCCCTTTTGACTATATCATGCGGCAGGGGTGTGTGAATGACAAGAGTGGCAGAAAGGAATCACAAATAGGAGGCAAAACTCCTAGCTGCTGATGTTACCGCAAACATGAACAAATTCATTTAGGGATTGGCTAACAGTCATTCCTGGCACTGTCCCTGTGTACCCAGCTGCCTGTTAGTCACATTGCTATTGGCTGCGGCCATCTTTATATTCCGAGTGTGGCCATGCATGTGAAAATGCAGCCTGTGTGTCCCCAGGTTCCTAACTCAAACACGCAATGTGGATGTCCCTGAAAGCTTGAAGTGCAGATTATGTCTATCTCCCCTAGAATGGAGGGAGGGTGGAGTTGGCTTCTTTAGATTGCAGGGAGGGGTGTCTGCTTTAACTAGGAAAGCTTGATCTAGGACACACATCCCAGCCTTCTGATTGGACCGAGAGGAAGTAGCAGGGATTCAGGGTCTCTCCTTTAAGCATGCTCACAATGGCAGAAGGAAAGCACATGTGTGTATGGCAGCAGAACCTTATTCGATCACAGTGCTGCAGGCCCCCCCCTCCTTTTATATGGCATTACAGGAAACAACAGAATTATACATTTAGGCAACATTCCAGTCCCATTTAAAATACATTTCATCATTGTTTTATGAACACATATCTGCATCCACTAGGGTTTTATATCTGCCCTGCGTTCAGCTTTAATCTCCACCTTTTACTGTAAAGAACAAAGTCAATAAGTATCACAGCACACCTGTGGCGACATCCTTTCTTGTGACCGAGATGGACACGGGCATCAAACAGCGTCTTCACAGAGAGGAGCTCCTTCACGTTAAAGAAGTCGGGGTGCTTCAGGGGCTCTGATATAAGCCAATTCTCAAAATCTAGAAACCAGGAAACAGAGACAGGAAATTCAATAAACTGAGCAATATCCGGAAAGAGAGAATGTAGGAGCTCGTACTGCAGCGCTGGAGTTCTGGGTTCAGTTCCTGATTAGATTGGGCGCACTTCCTCCAGGGTCCTCAGCTTCCTGTCACAACCTGAAAACATACTGAGAGGGTAACCAGCTACCTTCTAAACTGACCCTACTGTGAGTAACTAGGACTGTGAAAGGACATTGCAGTGTGAGCTCCTTTGTTAGTTATCTGAATGGTCCATCTGCAAATGCTGCCAAATGTGAAACACAACATACATTAAAAAAAAACTTGTATATACAGTCCCCTGATTGGCGGTCCATCCCAAAGCAATCATTCAGTTTTTGGTGGAAAAAAAACACCTGCTGACATATATCTGGTCTACCAGTGGTGCAATCACCCTGCCATACACTCCCATCCCCTTCCCCACACACATACCTTTGTGCTGCATTAAAAAATACAACAACCCAGCAGGGATGGTGGGAGTCCCTCATGATAGATGTGCAAATCCCTGAGATAGAAAGAACTGTATGGTAACCTTAATTATGTAAATTAGGGACATTTCCTCATCGCTCCCAACTGAAATATATATGTATTTAGATAAGGAGTATAAGGCTCCATTAATACCTGCTGATCCTGCCAGTCCCCTTGTGTAGCAAGCCCTTCCTGACCATGCTAAGCAAATCTGAGGTCAGTTTGTGTCCTTGCTTCCTTCCTGAGACGTACAGGATGCATTGCTCAGGCACAGCATGCCTGTAGGCTTTCCCCTTCCTCTATGACAGGGATGTCCAAACTGCGGCCCTCCAGCTGTGGTGGAACTACGAATCCCATGAAGCATCTCTCTCCAGCTTGATTGACAGGAGCTCCCGCCAGGAGCCGCTGCACGTTCAATATAGCAATCGCCACCCCTATGGCACGGAGCTCATAGAGGAAGGGGGAATAGTGGTCATGTGACTACCCCTTACAAAAGATTTGAAAAAGGTATTTGCATTATATTTTCAATCTTATTAAAGTGGATCATTTCCTATAGCGTTCCTGACAGCCATCAGGTTTTCTAAACAAAAAGGGTTTATGACTACTATAACTCTCCAATATCCACCATACACTCTAAACCATCAGTGTTAAGTGGAGTGACCGCCATCTCACCTTTGATGCTCGTCTCTTTCGTCTGTTCCGCTGCAACCGGCTGGGATGTGGTGTACAACCTGCTGCATGGCAGTAGAGGAGTTCGAACTGGTAAATATGTCGCCTGCCAACAAAGTCTTGGCAACCCTGGCAGAAAAAAAAAGGATACACTGAAATGCAGAATGGATGGCATTTTATGCACATTCACCATTAACATTCGAAGCAATTACATTATGTAATTGCTTATGATATTAAGTGTGAATGTGCATAATATGCCATCCATTATTTGCAGCCGTGGATGGCATATTATGAACGGTCACAATTGGAAAGAAATACTTTGTAAATAATAGTTGTTTTCTCGCTCATCCCGGTGTGTGCGCAAGTGCAGATGGTGAGGTCGGCAAATTCAACTGGGTCGGCATTCTCGACAGAACACCAGCATGTGACAGCTGCACTGGCTTTTAGTATTGGTTAGAGAATAATTAACTCTCCCGAAATGTCTCCTTTAATACCTCTGCCTTCTCAAACCCCCGCGCCATCTTTTTTTGATGCGCTAAAGATGAAGCCCTATAGATGCATTATATAGGGACTCTGTTGTGTATAATATAATAATTTGCTAGTTTCACAAGCTGCAGATTGACACTGAATGCTGAGTCCTGTGCTGGACCTATAAGAACATCAGGGAAGTTGAAGCAGAAAATGAGAACCATTGCCAGGGACATGATGTATGCATTCACATAGCACATTACACCCCAGTGCAGACCAGAACAGATTAAATCCCCCGATTGGAGATGTGTGTATACAGCCCTGAGGATCGCCCTGCCAGGCACATGAGGAGCTGAGAGTCTCCATTACCCGCTAACACTCACCAGCCTTCAGCAACCCAGACACTGCACAGGAAGCCATGCTGTCTCCTGGAAGGTCAACGCTACAGCTTCCTCTGTGTAGTGTTTCCTGTCTCAGCCGCACAGAACTCCAGCGCCACCTGCTGGACCATCTGCTAATTGCTACACCGGGTATTACCGGCACTATAACCATGACATGATCCCATTCACATAAATATTTTATATCCAAGTCATAATTATTTTTTAGTAGCTGCATCTATATAGAAAACAACTTTAAGGGCAATATCCAAAGTGATGATTTGCCATTGATTATTGTTTTTATCTTATCTGGCTGGATGTTAACAAAAAATCTGTTCATAAAGTCCACCACTCACACTACTGCCATCATCACATTGTTAGATTTCGGATATATAAATGAACGGAGTAGTTAGAACTAAGAGGTTTGACCAACCAAGCTCTTCTGCACGAGCGCCAGCATTAAATACAATGAAGTATGAAAATGAACTAGGATCACACTAATCCAGCACGTTATTAATCTCAGGTGCCCCACTCAAGCGGCGGCCATATTTAGTGGAGCACCCGAGATTAATAACGTGCTGGATTGGTGTGATCCTACTTCATTTTCATACTTCATTGCTTCGGTGTATGTGTATAGGGCAATGCCTCAGCTGGCGCTTCTGCAGAAGAGCCTTCTTGGTCAAACCTTAGTTCTAACTAAACCGGAAGTCAGGCAGTTGGAGAACTCGATAAATTAGAACTTTAGATAGAACACCAGTGTGCTGGTCAGTTTCATTATCACTGCACTTCCTGTTGGAAGCATTTGAATGGAAGCTGATACTTTGTTGCCATCTAGTGGTTTCCTGGCAACGGTTTCCAGGGATTCCTGATATACAGCAACAAGAAGCTTTAGTAGTGACTGTGCTCCACTTCTGAGCCACATCCAGGGATCAGAGAGACAGATGGCTGACAATCCCTCTCCGCACATATCATCGGAGAGTCAGGAGAAATCCTACCCCCAAACCAGCGACTTTTATCGGGTGCAGTCGGACTTACCTGCCAAGTTTAATCACCCGGAGACATGGAGAGAAGGATACAGGTATTTTTCTCTCCCAATAACTACATTTTAACAGTGAATGTGGTTTTCATCCCTGAAACTTCATTCCTTAAAATAGAACAACATTTTTATTCAACATTGGTCACATGTCTGATGGCATTATTGGGTGGTAAAGAAAGATCTTTCATTTGGAAGGCTACTAGTGTATGGCCAGCTTAATTTACAGTTACCTGAACTGAATCAGATGTAGCTGCCATGTATTCATTTTATGTAGCCAGCTACTGATTATTTAGGTGGCTTAAAGGATTGCTCCAACTAGAATTAGTATTTAAAGGAGAACAATGAGGTGAGTGATTTACACTCATCCCCATAGTTCGAGCCGACGTGTGACATTTAAACTGTCACACGTCGGCTCTATTGATCGGGAAGTGAGCGAGCACATACCGTCGGCCGCTGACTTCCTGATCCTCTCCTTGCACAGAGTGGTGACTGTCACTCACAGCTCGGCGCAGGGATCCTCCAGCGCTGACTGGGGGGACAAACGGTGAGGGGGGCAGGCACAGCTGGCTCTGCCTCCAGATTGGCAGAGCTAGCTGTCAATCAGCCAGCTGGGTGGATCTCGACAGTATTGCTGGGATCCGTCCCGTCTGTGCCGCTCTCAGTATATAGTGGGAAATAGCCTGCTATATACTGAGCTTTGGGTCACGGGAGGACATTAGTATATGTCTTCCCGTGACCCTAAAGAGAACTATGGGATAAAAAGGTTACCCCATAGTTCTCTTTTAAGCATGTCATGGATGCTGGATAGTAAGCCTCACTTTAACCATTTTTTAGTTTTAGGTCATAATGGGCAAGAATCTGCCAGATTTTCTGTCTCTCACTCGATTGCAGAGAACATCTCTTCCTGCCTTTGATACCCATGCAAATAGTGAGGAATGTGGTTGTCACTGCCATAGGAAGTCACAGCCAGCAATAAGAACATTGTCAGAAGTTCTACCCCTCCCTCATGCCTCTTCCCAACAAATGTGTTTTGTCTGTGTGACCGCTGTTAAGATCTATCACTTAGTGAAGCAAGTAAGTTGCGCTCCGAGCGCAACTTACTTGCTTCACTATATATTCACTCTTTAAAATAGTTGCAGCTGGTCCTATTAGTTATTTAGACAGCCATACCTAGCGCAGTGATTCCTGAATGACCAAGATCTATCACTTGTTTGCCTTCCCCTTACACTCACGCTGAGGTTGAACTTGATGGTGCTGTGTCAATTTTCACCCTTATCTATTCTGTAACTTCCTGTACTGACACAAAGTGACGGGAAACTTCACCATCGGGTCAGAGACCCGAACCCTTCCTCACTCAAAAAATGAAATAAAACATTTTGCTTGAAGTTGGGCTTGAATTAAATCCCAGACTGTTCATTCCATCTCCTGGGGACTCTTTTGGTGAGATCTGGGTCAGCACACCTGATGTCCGCCATCTTTGCTGGATTTTATATTTATTTGATGCCAGGGAGCACTGCACGGGAGAGGAGGGGACCCGGCGGCACACCTTATCCCACCAGATGAACGTCCCCTCCGTTTTGTGCCGGCGTCCCTCGCTGAGATGGCCGCTGGCAGTTAAGTGTGCGTGATGTCATTATGCCCGTGTGATGACGTCCCAGCGGGTGACACCCAGCCTGGGGATGCTTCTGTTTTATGCTATGGAGGATGTAACAGGCATAGTTGAAACACAACCAAGGTGGATGAAAACACCCAAAGCTCTCAGGTGGACAGAGCTGGGAATTATAGTAGGGAGCTCTCCCCAATGGAATCCATAAACAATACAAGAAGTCAGCAGAGACCCTGCCTAGCAGACCCCGCCCATTACTCACCCATCTCATTTTTAGAGAATGACCCTTACTTTTTTAGTGACCTGTTTCACAATAAAAAAAAAAACAAGTTATATAATCTAGTTTAAAAAATATAACAAGGTGGGACTTGGTGGGAGTAACTAGCTCAGGCATACGGCTAGAGCAGCAGTTTTATTATGTTGGTCCCTGAGACCCCTTTCACATTATGCGATCAGGAGGAGATCCATTCATCTGGTGATTGAGGAAAAATGACCGGACCCCATGTCGGTCTATGGGGAATTGGATGTAAATGCACATGTGTCCGTTTATATCAGATTAACCCCAATACGGCGTGATCAGGTCCAGCAAAATAGAACACTGTTCCATTTATTTTTGCAGACTTGGCTGGAGCCGAGGGCAACTGGATGCAAAAAGACACCCGTCCGTCCATAGACTTACAATGGACATCAAATTGTGTCCGCCTGAAAAAATGGCTGGCAGATTTGATCGGGACCGCCCGTCTAAGGGGGCCAGTATTATGTCCCATATGGTAAATAAATATCTTGTCATAAAAACAGACCTGGTCTAATCATTCTTTATCTTCTGGATCTTTTTCAGAACCAAACCCGGCAACCCTCTGTACAGGACCACAAATCAAACGTATGGGAGTAAGCCACCCACTGTCCATGAGATGCCGGTAAGATGCACTTGGTGGGCAGGAAGAAAGAAACCCCTATGTAGTAGCATGTTAGACCAGCTTTAAATAACAGCAGGTCCATATCACAGAACTCCACATGTATTCGGTATAGTCCCAGTGTGGAAGAAACTCTCTCAGAGAGAACTATTAAGGCTGTCATTGCTGACCTCATGCTGAAAATGCTATTTTCCAGGCTGTCAATGGCTTCAATGCTTTGAGACACAGACCTGGAAAACGCATGCAGACAGTGGCGGACCTAGGGAACAATGGGCCCTGGTGCAAGATTTTTTTTTGACCCCCCGGCTCTTACAATGCCGGCCATGCCCACCTATAGCCGTTACCATTCTGCATTACTGTATAGAGGACTACAACTCCCAGCAATACGCTCTACAAAAATGCATAATGGTAACCGATATAGAGAACTACAATTCCCAGCACTACTCTAAAGAAATGCGTAATGGCTATAGGGGACTACAATTCCCAGCAATACTCTAAAGAAATGCATAATGGTAATGGCTATAGGGGACTACAACTTCCAGCAATACTCTCTAAAGAAACGTATAATGGTAATGGCTATAGGGGACTACAACTTCCAGCAATACTCTCTACAAAAATTCAGAATAGTAACGGCTATAGGGAACTACAGAACTACAACTCCCAGCAATACTCTCTACATAAATGCAGAATAATTCCATCAGTTATAGAGGACTACAAAACATATCACAGAACTTAGGCACATACAGAAGATAAAAGTATCACCTCATCTCCTCCTCCGCGGCAGGAACACCATGTAGCTGGGAGAGGCGGCAGGCTTTGTAATCAGGAAGCTGCGGGGTAAGCGGTAGTTCCGCCCCTGCATGCAGATGCATATTTGTTTCCAGATCAGTGACTCAGAAAGTACTGGAGCCATGAGATGATCGTGACTAGCACTTGTAGAGCAATGGCAGCCTATAAATTCTCTTAGTTTCTTTTAAAGCGGTTGTCACTGTGTTGCAGGGTTGGTGGGAGCTTCTTTCCAAGCCAGAGTAAAAATGCATCCTAAAATCTGTCATTGCACTGAACTTGGAACCATCGCTGGAGGAGATGGCATTTTTCCAACCATCATCATCCCAGTGCTATGTCCCAGTCCAGTAAGAATGTGTCCTGCGGTGTACCATTGAGAAGAAAGGTGCATTGCTTTGTGGTCAACTGGAGACAAGATATAAAAGTGGAGATCATAACCAACATACAGGTCAGACCATTGTTAGACACATCTGGCTGTGAGAGTATTGTATAGTAGCTGCTCTTCCATTAGAAGGACATGAAATACATAAAACCAATATCTATATGGATTTACCAGCAGACCAGAGCTCTTCTGTGATATGTGTATCAGCTCTATATTATAGTTGTATATACACTACCGGTCAAAAGTTTTAGAACACACTTCCATTTTTCCACTTTTTCTTCATGTTTCTGCCGTTTATTGTCTCAATATGTTGTTCAAATTTTAAATCATTGTTCCAGTATGAGCTCTGCTGTACAGTGCACTGTAAGAAGCCGATACTAGATCACATTTGGGCACTTACACTGCTTGTATTTGAAAAATACATTTAGGGACCATTTACACGTTACATTTATTTTAAATAACACCCCGATGCTCTATGGCAATGTGTGGTAGTGTGTTGCTTTACCAAAAATGGTGCATGCCTAATTTTCAGTATGTTAGGGTGCATTGGCAGTCTATACATTTCAATGAGCTATCTTAACGCAACGTACATTAACGCATACCATACTACAACATTTTCATGGGCCCTTAATGATGTGGTACTAAATAGAGATCTCCATGAAATTATGTCTTTTATACCCGCCAGGGGTTCAGCTTAACCTCCCTGGCGGTATGATTATGTCAGGAATTTTGTACCAAAAGCGGTACAATTTTTTGCATGGAAATTTGTTGTTTATATTGTAGGCCTGTAATTCTTATATTACATTCTCAAACCTTTTTTCAATGAATCCAGATCAAACAAATAAACATTGACCAGGAAAGTATTTACATTTTTACCCAAACACTTACAGTCATCATGTTTCTCAACAACTGGATCCAACTCTCTCAGCTCCGCTTCCCTGAACCTCCTGTTCAGTACAAGATTGGAAGGGACAGGACAGTCTCCAGCAGATGTCCATCTACTAGCTTGGAGAAGTAGGAAGAAAAGAGGAGCAGGGGGAAGGGGATTGTCTTGCCTTGTGGTTCCTATGATTCTGGAGACACATACATCTTACTAGCACACACAAGGGTGGCTCCAACTCAGTGGCGTCACAAGGGGGGTGCGGACCGCACCTGGGTGACAACAAAATGACTGACAGTCATTTTGGTGTCACCCTCCTCTGAAAAGTCGGGCGCTCGGCCACGGACCGAGTATACACGGACAGTGTCAGGAGAGGAGGGGACCCGGCGGCATACCTTATCCCGCCGGGTGACTGTCCCCTCCTCTCTCTGCCGGCCTCCAGCAGGTATCAGAAGATTGCCGCGCGTGCGCAGTGACGTCTCGGCGACACCCGGTAACCGCTCTGGGTGGCCCTGCTCCAATTGACCCTGTAAGGGAGAGAAGCCACCCTAAAACAGGATATCAGGAGCAGTGCTCAGAAGACCAGCTCATTCTACAGGAACTAAAACTTTTAAACATCAAGGAGCAGCATCCATTGTAAGTGATTTCATCAACTTTTGAAATAGCTTAAAACATTTTCACTTTTAAGTTGTGCTTGAATCTGTTGCCCTGCCTGTATTGGCACCCACTGTTTTATGAAAGTAGTGATTTCAGAGTTTGCAAGTGCCTTTTGATGGTTAGAAAACTGTACTCAATGACACTTTGGCTTTCATTGCAATTTCAAAGACCTTAACTTTTGAAATGAAAACGCACACAGCAGCCAACCTGCATAGTAAAAAGTAAATACATTTGTAAAACTAATGCTGCAAGTACTTTAGTAAAAAAAAAAAAAAGTCTTCCCTGTCTGGGTAGCTGCTGAATGGGGGTGTGGCCAGTAAACAGATCACGAAGGTACAGGCACGCCGTGCTCTGGTGTGGTGTCCTGTATCTGAAGTGGGAAACACACTGACCATGCCAGCAGAGATCTGCTTCCATGCTTGGCCTGGTCAGATTGCTAAAGCAAATGAGAAGTATTGGCAGGATCACCAGGTATGTATAAGCAAAAGGAGAAAGAAAAGAGCCCACAGCTACACATATCTAGACAGTCCCATTTATGTGATAATTTTAGGGGTAACATAGACTTTAATGATGGCCTGTTGTCTTCTTTGTTTATAATGAGAGCTAGTACTTTCTACAGTGCCATAATATAAATAATACTTTAGAGGGTGTAGTAACACAGTTTGTTCTAACGCTGCTTTTATACAGAATGTTTGTAATGAAAAGTCGTGGAAGCTGTAGGAAATGTTGGCATCAACATTCAAGATCCATTTTATTTCCATTGCTGCAGAAAAGCTCTAAGATATTAACCCATTACTGGTTCCCTGAAAGAGGCCTTTGTATAACAGAATTGGACATTCCTTTCCAGTATTTCATAACCTAAACTTTGTTCATGTTTGTTTTGGCGAAGCTGCAAAAATTGAAATCCAGTATATTTGATGTTTTTTTTCTGCTTCTAGACAAAGTTTAAAGGAGGTTCCAATAAGTTTTCAGACGCGGCTACAAAATGCGGCATGTACAGAAACAATGGATTCAACACGCATATAGAAAAAAGTTTTGTGACGGGGCCAGACAATCAAATCACCTACCACGACAGACTGAATTTTCACCGGAGTTATAACATCAGTGGACCCTCACAGTCATCGTGATTGGCATTCTTCTGACATAACTCTACTGCCTGGGCTGTGGCATGAAATAAACAAATATCTTGATTCCTGCATCTGTGAAGGACTTTTTTCCTGTATGTTAGATGGTGATTCATAAAATGTCTAAATGATATTTCAGTTATATGTGTATTTCTCTGGCTTCTTTTGGGAACTCTAGGAGTGCGATCTCCTTGCCAAAGTCCATGCCATTGTTCATGTTCACCTTGTGGTGTTGTAATTTCTCCATAATAAAAAATACATACACAACCTGCAGGGAGGGTGAGGGTTCCTCATAATGCCCACAGCAGGTGTGCACACCCGGGAACTAAGAGTCCCCAAGCATGTAGAGCTCACCAATAGGGCCCCTGAGAGATAGATGAAATTGTCAGGGGGGTTCAAATGCCACAAATATCAGTTCTGGGTGACACAATAAAGCAATGACTAAAATTAGAATAAACTGAAACTTTATTATGCAAAACATACAGAGGAGAGGATACTGTGTATGCCTCCACTACAATGTGAATGCTCAGACACAACTTTCCTGAGCCACAAAAGAACATTCTCATATTAACAAAACATCCAGCTTGTGAGCTAGAAATGAAAGGCCAAATGAGGGCTTGTTCACACCAAGCGCGGAGCAGATCCAGAGCAGAGCAGGTCCAGATCGGATCAAAACTGCGTCCAATGTATTCCTATGGTATTTTGAGCTCCAGTTCACATCGCAGCGTGCAGATCCAGAGCAGGTGAAAAAACTGCGGCAAGCCCTATTTTACCTGCTCTGGAACGCATCAAAAACGCAAGCAAGTGCTTGAAAGCCCATGTTAAACTTAAAACATTTTTTTTTTTTTAAACAAAAGCGGCCCGGAACGCATCAAAAACGCGGCACAACCCACTGCACTGCGTGTGCAGAAACCTGACCGGATCTGCTCTGCATTTGGTGTGAACAAGGCCTGAATAGTATTATCACCCTGAGCATCCCGTCAGATGCTTCCACTTACCTGGAATATGAATTCCTCCACTTGTATGTGGCATCATTTTTATATGAATGGAACTGACATTACATCAACTAATGAACACAAGCTACACAAGTGGTTGCACTTATTGTACAGTGATTTACCGCAATCACTATATGAAAAAGCTAACACGAGGAACTCCAAACTACAGGGCCGCCAATAATCCACAATCAGACTCAGCTATCAAAGTGGCTAATAAACAGTAAAGCCCGTGACACACTGCATGCAAAGCTGTGTGGAGCAATGCAAAACTGTGAGGCACCGATGTTCGCATGCAGTGTGTGAGCTGAGTGCAGCCAGATGAAAGACTGTATCTTCAACCAATCGGCTGCCGCATTACAAATGAATGGACTTCACATCGTTACGAGCGGGTTTATACCCACGAGCCGATTGGCTGAAAATTTTATTTTTCATCTCGGCACGCTCAGCTATACGAGCTCTCGCAAGCTGACGCACCGGAGTGAAAAATTACATGGCACTGCAAGCGAAGGTCCGCGCACCACTGATCCAGGCTGCTTAACGTACACTGTGTCGCAGGCTTAAGATGTAGAATGTCTGCCTAAAGCTTTCTAGCTACACGGGCCGTCGTCACAGAATCATGATTTATCACTGATGAGATGTTAAAGAAGAGAAGAACCTGTCAGGCTGGCTGTTATTGGCTCCTATTGGTTAATTCCCAGAAGTGGTGCCAGTTCCAGGCAGGGTGTGTCACTGCGCATGATGCTATGGAGGTGATCTCTGCCAGCAACTAGTACTGTATCCAATAGTTGGGAATTAACAGAAGTGCTTGTGAGGCAGAAGCTGGGAACTTCAGTTGTGCTAGATAATGGTTGTCCTGACAGGTTTCTCTTTAACTTGTCCAAGAGCTGCAAACACAACCTTGCAACAACCCGATTCAAATCAATTACAGTTTGGAATATAAAAGCCGGAAATTGAAAGCCTGCTGTAGCGGCAACTGTACTGTTGTAATAAATTAATTCCAATAATGTCTCTATGAATAGTGGTGGTGGAACGCGTGAGTGGCTATAGGATCGTTGTGGGATGATTTGACTGTGTACTTGGCTGGTATGAATTTTCAATAAATCTGGTTTATAATCTGTCGGATGTGCGGCTATACATTGGAATTTCTGGATTTTGTTACGCCAGCACGTATGTTTGCAGCCTGCATCTGATTGATGTGACTGGTTGGGTCAGTGTTGTCCGACTTTGGAGATTAAGCAGTGTATACTTTGAAATTAAATGAATTCCAATGTTAACCACAGCTCTTAGCTGCCATAAGGTTTAGCTCATAAGCTTCACTTTTTATGAGATGGTCTGCAATGAATGGTCTGCATGGAGATCACAGACTTCCTGTCATCTGACTCTGGAGAAGAGCAAGCACGTGCACTAAATATGGGGAATGAAACAAACCAAATTATTGTCTGACAGATTGTGGTGAATAACTAATAAATATAAGTGATTTAAAATTGCATATCAGTCCTGCTGAAAGTTCACATCTGTATGAAAGATATTAACAATTACTAACCTAAGACACTCTCTTCTTTTCATTGTATCATACCAACACAACACTGGCATACTGAGATAAACAAAGATAAACTGTGACAACTATGGATATACCGATACTGGAATCGGTGCCGCTACCGAGTGTTTGGGAGAATACTCGTACTTGCCCAAATGCTCTGATACCGGAACTTAGGGTCAGAGGGGAATCTCCCCCTGACCAGCAGTGCAGAGGGAGCATGGAGCCGGCTTCCTATCCAATCAGGAAGCCAGGCAGTGGGCATTGGCCCGCCTCACTCATTGGCTAGGAAGCCGGCTTCACTTGCTGCTAGGCAGCCTGGCTTTGTAACCAGTCAGGAAGCCGGGCGGCACATCATGATCTGCCTCCCGGCTTCCTGATTGGTCAGGAAGCCAGGCTGCCTAGCAACAAGCAAAGCTGGCATCCTAGCCAATCAGAAAGCAGGGGTGTGGGTCATGACATGCTGTCCAGCGTCTTGATTGGCTAGGAAGCCAGCTTCACTTGTTGCTAGGCAGCCTGGCTTCCTGACCAATCAGGAAGCCAGGCAGTCTCGGGAAGTGAAGCCGGTGTTCTTTTGATAGAACACCGGCTTCCCAGGTGGTGGGTCATGATCCACCGCCTGGCTTCCTGATAATCGGGGCACACAGCACCGGTTTTTGGTATCGACAAGTACCGGAGAAAAAAAAGATCGGTACTCGTACTCTATACCGAAATTCCGTTATCAGTGCATCCCTAGTAACAACATCTCTGACACTGGCATTATTACATGTTGCAGCTCATCAAATATTGGCAGAGCTCTCTGCAATGAAACATAATGGTTTCAGGAATTGATATCCTCGGTCATGAACCAGTTTTAATGATTTCTCTTTGCTGCAATAGATATTTTTCTGAAGTTAAAACGTATTGAATGTTGAAACTTTTTTTTCCTAGTTTAGTGGGAGAATGGTTAGTCGGGTTAATACGGCTGTGTGCCACTGCTGGGGAGATTCATCTTCTCTGTATGTCCTGGTGAACATTGATCCCCGGTCAAAAAGTGAAAAGAAAATCCAACAGTTTAGTTTTCATCAGAATAGGAAGTGAGGGGAATCTTACAGGGAAGGCACCTGTTCCGATGACAACTAAAATGGATTTCCACTAGCTTCCAGAAACTAATTGCAAAAAAAAAAACAATTTTACAGTTGACACTGAGACAGAAAGTAAACTTTCCCCAATGAAACACAGAGAAAAAAAGAAAAGAACGTGTCACGAGAATTAACCTTTCAATGCCATATCCAACAATAAAAGAACATTTTTTTTGGCTTTAGACACACATTGAGAAAATAGGATTGCAGAGAAAAGTGATGAAAGGGTTTACATCCTTCATGGGGAAAAAACACTGACAGGGGTATTCACAAAAGGGTGAAGAGTTTGGAGAAGACAGGAGAAGTGAACAATCTAGGACAACATAGCTGATATGGAAACATTCTCCAATTCAGCTCACTTTCCAGTTCAGCTATGTTGTCCTAGATTGTTCACTTCTCCTGCCTTCTCCAAACTCTTCACTCTTTTGTGCATAACCCTGTTAATGTTTAATGATAAACCACAAAATCTGGTGTTCCTCCAAACATTTGCAGTTCAATACATATGCCAACATGGATTAAATGAAGAGGTTTGCTGGATACTTATAACTAGAAAAGTGAGGAATTGTGGGTAACGTCACCTGTCTAATGAAATCCAGAGAAGCAAAACTGAAACTGCTGCACATAGGCGGTGAAATATTGCCAGATACAAACAATTTACATAATTGGAAAACGTCCAAATGCATCATTTTCCTGCCTGAACATACGTGCAATCCTCTCATTGGCATCTTGCAGCACAAAATGAGCAATTATTTAAACATTTTTTAATTTATTGTCAACTCTGAGGTCCCCATGCAGAAAGGAGCTTTTCTCTGCATTTTCACCATAACGTGATCATTGCATGATGCAGGAACACATGTGGGAAAAGAGACAACTTGCATCAGATTCTCATAATCAGCAGGAATATTTGATGTAAATTGATTCTCCTGGAATAAAGAACAGAATTACATTGCACTCAAAAAGATATATACAGGAGTAACTACAGTGTTTTACAGCTTGATTTTGTTGTGGAGGTATATATGAGATTCTTTATACTGGGCATTTCCTTCTCTGAGCACTAACACATGCCAGATACTGCTATTGTTTTCCAGATGTTCAGCAAGACTCTACTAAGCATTGTAGTGAGCCAGACACCCCTACAGGTTCAATGAACATGCAAAAACACCTAGTTTATATTTTATAACTCACAAGGAGAGTAGGAACAAAACATTAAAACCCTTATAAAAGGTCTGCCAAACACTTCAAAACACCAAACGTTCTCATCAGTTCCAATAAATGTGCCTGTTACATTTGTCTATCCAAAGGATGATTAAGGCCTCATTCACACGACTAACAGCCGGCCCGTACAGATCCATGCTGCATGCACGGCTTTATCTGGCCGCTCCCGGGAAGGAGAGGTGCTGCGTGTGTTTGCACGCACCAGCCTGTTCTTCTCTATGTGAGTACGCCGCCGTACGCTCACCCAAACTGCACATCCGCACCCAGGGACACCCACACGGACGTGCAGTTCAGGTCAGCGTACGGCGGCGTACTCACATAGAGAAGAACAGACTGCTGCGTGCATTCACACGCAGCACCTGTCCATCCCGGGAGCAGCTCGGTACGGCCGTGCACACAGCACGGATCTGTACGGGCCGGTTGTTAAGTCGTGCGAATGAGTCCTTATGCTGAGAGGGATGTTTGTGAGCCCTATCACAAACAATGCTCCCAACACCATCTGGAAGGAAGCCATGAAATGTAAATTCCAACCAAAATGTTTTCCTGGACAGAGCAGGGAAGGGGTAGAACCTTTGGGAGAGTTGTATCTATAATATCTTCCTAGCTGTGCTGTCTTCCCATAAGCCTCAGCTCACAGCTGTCATCAGATGACAAATCTGGGTATTGTCACGCGGTCTACTGGGAGACAGCTGGCAACCGTGCCGGAAAATGAAATAAAAATAAATAGTTTTGAGTAGTATGAAAGATGGATGCTAAAGTAATAATAGCAACACACAACTCTCCGCACACCATGAGGTATACATGTGTTAGGACAGAAAATCTTTGGCACAGCAGAGTTTATGGCCATAAATATAATAAGAAATATAACTTAGTTTCATGTCCTGTTTCCTCAGGGATTTCCAAATGTAATCTTAACATGATGCTAAATTCAGAGGGATAAACTCTGCTCTATCATGGTCAACAGTAAAATGTTCAAGAATTCATGGCATCTTAGAAATCAAGACACACTGAAAGCCTAACTGAGCATACATAAAATGAATATCAATGTGTCCCCCCCTACACTACAGCTGATGCACAAAATAACAATATTTTTGACTTACCGTAACCCTTTCCTTGGAGCTTGTTAAGGGACACATTGTCATTAGTATTCGGAGATGCATGGGTTATATTGCTGCATACAGGAGAATTGGTCACTGGCAAATACAAGTTGTTAGTCAGCCAGGATATAAACTCCCCATTCCCATCATGCTTCAGTTTTGTGCAAAAGCATTAGTGGGAGTGTTTAAAAGACATTGGGACAGAAACTGTGCCCCTTTATAAACTAAAAATCCTGTATTTTCAATCTATCATTAAGAGGCACAAATTCAGTATTCTGAGACACATGGGATATTCAAAAACAGTCCAACTGAAGGGTGGGCAACACAGCAAGCAAAACACTAACAGGCCTAAAAAAAACAAAGGTACATTGGGGACTAGCTGCACCTCAAAGTGCCACCTGAAGGACCTTATGTCCAAAGCTGGCAACAGATGAGGCCTGAACATCCACCTGGTAAATGTTAGGTGGATGTTCAGGTGTCAGGATTGCAAAGCTAGGAAACAAATGCTTGATGCTGAAAAGACCAAGACATGCTTAATGACCTTAAGTCAATAGTTTGAATGATGAGGTGCCTAACCCACCTACAAATTGTGGAACAAGAAGCAGACTGTCCCTTATGGGGGCCCTCCGAAATGACAAAGAGAAAATCTGTCAGTCTAATTTAAGACATGGTTGAGAGGCGGCAAATTCGAACAGCCTGTGCTACATCCAAGCAGTGGAGAGGAACCTCCTTGGGATGTACTGGGGCAGGGCGAAGTGATAGAAGCACAAAGTCCTGGTTAAGGCCAAAAGAATAATCCACCTTGGGGAGGAAGGAGATCCTGGGCCTCGAGACAACCTTGTCTCTGTGAAAAGCCGGCCATACACTGCTCTATTTTCTTTGTTCAACCTGCGGGCTGAACGGGAAAAAAAAGAGCAGATTCCTCCATCAATGCTACGAGAATGTTGATCGAGGAATCGTGGCTGTTTTCTTTGGGGCTTCCCTACTCTCAAGCTTGGAAGATTTGGGAGTCCAGGGCTTGCAATGGCACTTAGTCCCAAACTTAGAGATCTAGGAGCAACAATATGAACTTTTTATCTTCATAGGTCAGAGGCTATTGTATGTCAGCAGTCTCCTCCTGCCCAAAATAAAGGACAGGCTACAGCTCCTCATCATCCTCAGCTAAGTGTGCAGAAGCAGCTGCAATAGAGACAGAGGGGAGAAAATTTAGAAATATTCTTACCACCCCTGTCAGCTATTATTGCCGTGATTTTTTTGCATAAAACACCAAAATAGTTCTACCTGGATAATGCAGAGGAAGAAGCCAAGCCATATGTAGCCAGGGAGTACTCTGAAAAGCCTGTAGATTAAAGTAGGGAAAATTTGTCCAGGCTGTCTGCATTGGGTCCTTTAGAGAGAACAGTTCAAGCTACCCCAGAACTGTTAGTGGATCATGAGCTGGGGGGGCCTGCGTGACCGCTCCCTGTATGCTTATGATCCAACATACTGCAAGTATGGTAAAGTGTAACAAAACCCAGTAAATTGCTACTACAATTACAATTCCAGGCCTAAAGAAGATCTTTCTATCAAATTTCATTATAGTATCTTTTGAGACCAAACAAATTCTTATCCCATTCTAAGCCCTGATGAAGGGGGTGGGCCCTCAAAATTTTTTAGATGGTTTTTGTTTGATTGAATTGTGAACAATTGGAGGTTTTTTTGTACTCTTTCACCTTTTATTTCTGAACAAAATCCAAAAAATGGTACACACTAGGTGCGGAGAGCAGGGGAGGTTATATGGGGGGGCAGAGGAGGAATGTCACATTGCAGCAGCCAGCAGTGGCACCTGAATCAAAGGGAGGCAAGCAGGAGCTAGAGCCGGAGGAAGATGAAGGGCTAGGGGACAGGGAGTTTGTGGATGCTCCCAGCCCCCCAAGGTGAACCTCTGAGATGCACAGCGACCTGTGACTGCCTCAAAGTGGTGAGTGAAATATTTAATAGTAAATTGTATTTAAATAAAACACAGAATGACAGCGAAGAGAAAAAAATATTTTCTTTATAGAAATAAATATTGTCAAGGTGAGGATTGCATTGATTTTGTCTTAATTAGGGTTACACAGATACAAAGTACAGTACTCGGTACAAGTACGAATACATGTACCGATACTTTTGAGCTCCAAGACTAGACTAGAGAAAAATTAAAAAATTAGGAGGCAGCTGTCATTAGTAAGGAGCACACGGAGCTCCTGGGATTTGTACATCTCTGTTTTAATGTACGATTTTGATTTTATAAATATAAATAAAGGCATGCACAGATACCAGTTTTGCGAGTACGATTACTGGTACTTGCCGAGTACTTACAAGTATGAGTACTGATACATTTTTGTTTATTGTCATGTGACAGTTTTTCTAAAACAATACAGACTAATGATTTCAGGATAGTGGTGGAGTGCCAGAGCCCGGTCCCAGCTGCAACCCTGGTAGTTCTCATGAAAATGCCAAGTATCGGCACTGTTACTCGAAAAGTATCTGTGCATCCCTAGTCTTAATGTTCTATGTGTATATAATGTTCCAGGTGCCCAGTAATGGGTAAAGTTTGGAGTAGAACAGTACTGCGTTCTTTAGTACCGTGCTCTGCGTTCTTTATTACTTTGCTGTGCATTCTTTAGTGTAGTGCCCTGCATTCTTAATCACGGGGCTTTGCATTCTTTACTACCTTGCTCTGCGTTCTCTAATACTGTGCTCTGCGTTCTTTATTAATGTGCCCTGCATTCTTTAATACCGTGCTCTGCATTCTTTAGTACCTTGCTCTGCGTTCTTTACTACCGTGCTCCTTGTTCTTTACTACAGTGCACTGTGTCTTTGCTAGCACGCTTTGAGTTCTTTGCTACCATGCTCTGCATTCTTTACTACGGTGCGTTGCGTTTCTTTACTACAGTGCATTGCGTTCTTTCTTACAATGTTGTGTTCTTTACTACTGTGCATTGCTTTCTTTCCTTCCACGCTTTGTGTTCTTTACCACTGTTTTGCATTATTTACTACCATGTGATGTGTTCATTATAAATGAACAGTGCGCGCTTCACTACTGAGCTCTGCCTTCCTTACTTCTGAACTGTATGTGATCTCACCTATGAAAACCCTTTCTGAGTGTCATCTACACCATGTGTATAGTTCCATGTATATCAATCAACAGGGCAATTTATGAGGCTATTTCAAGCCTTCTCTCTGCTCTGCAGCATTCAGAAAGGCCTAGCTGAGCCACAGAGGAGAGGCTTGAATGAAGTGATTTTAAGCATCACCTCAGTGGCGGATCAATATCTTTAGACTCGCTTCTGTGCTCTCTTCTTTTGGTGTGGCAGGAAAAGCAAGGTACACACACTCAGCGATCAGTGATCGCTGAGTGTGTGTACATAATTGAGGATATGGTATGTTATCTATATCCTCAATTATGAATGAATTGTATTTATAATTGTAGTTATAGTAAACAAACCATGTTCTCAATGAACAGGAACACTCATAGAGGATTCCTGTTCATTGATAACAGGGGACACAGAAAAAGAGATTGAGGACTCTGTGTTCTCAATCTCTTTTTCTATTTTAAAAGGGAAATATCAGGGGTCTGTTTAGAACCCCAATATTTCCCCGAAGCCCCTGAAAGTAAAGTAAACAATAAAAATATTTAATAAAAAATGAATACATAAAAATAAATACAAAATTAAAAAGTTTATAAAAAATAAAATATTTAAAAAAAATTGAAAAAATTAAAAACATTTTCGATATCGGTTTCGGCCTGACATTTTTTTTATTTCGGTTTAAAATTTTCCATTTCGGTGCACCTCTAATTGTTACTTATTTTCTCATATTGAGACCTTTTGTCTCCGATCTTTCTTGCATCTTCCTTGGCTTGGTGGAAAAGCTCCAGTGTTGTGTAATAGTCAGGTTGGGTCTCAGCCTTGTGGTCGCAGCATGTGTTTGGCGGAGCTTCATCAGTGATGGCAGGTAGACTGTGACTTTAATAGATCTCCTTGACTACCGGAGCTGTCACAACACACTAGGTGTAGACGGAGCACAATATTTGCCTTGTCCCGGGCGCTGACAACCCACGCTACGCCACTGCCAGGATGTCGTCCACAAGGACAGATAATCTCTTAAGTCAGGAAATGGTTGGGTCCACCACAGGAAACCCCCCTCCATGGGATATTGCTGGGCAAAACATTTGAGAGGAGAAAAGACTTTGTCAGGTTAAAGAAAATGTACAGGAAAGGTTTTTGGAGGTTGAGGACTGTAAAGAGAACCCAGGTTTGGGACCTGAGATACAGTTAATACCAGCTATTCTGGGTCAAGGTTTGTGCGTACAGCATCAATAAGGAACAAAATAGCATCCTCAAGCTAGGAAATAAGACAGAGGCCTGAGACACCTCCAGAAGTAAAGTTGTCAAGGATGGATAGGGAACAGTCCTCATCTCAATGTGCCAAAGCCATTGCAGCTATAGGGAATTAGGAAACAGACCCTGGAGGAGAGAGCATGGGGCATGTTTGCAGCCTCTGCAATTAAGAGTCAGGTATCAGGGCTGTGATTTTCCTTAACAATTCTAACAATGTAGCAGAAATTTCTTCCTTGAATAAACAGGGGACAGTAATCCATGCTCTTTATGTTGGGGCCCTTAGGGGTGATGCTGGTAGACCCTCTATCCCCCCCCCGAATTGCTGAATATAAGCGTGTCAGACACAACGGTCCTCCACCGTTGCAACTGTGCTCCTCCATGTGTATGTGAGAGAATCCTGCTAGCGGTTCTCACATGCCAGCCTGCTGAGGCAGGCAAAGTTGACTGCAGAATTTGATCACCACTGGAGTCCAGATGTGTAAAACAGCGGCAGGAAGTGATCAACGCAGTCCAGTGTGCTGGAGGAAGGCATGCATATGAACAGCAGGCTTATAAAAAAAAAACATGGTCACAGCCCTCAGTACCTGCCACTGGAGAGTGACACAAACAGTTGGGAACCTTGTGCTACCGAGTTCACCTCTTGGAACCCTGCAATCAGAGAGACAAAGCTCCAAGCAGGTATGTAGACATGAGTCTTGATTAAAGAAAAAAAAATTGTTTAGTATTTTCAGAAAGACTAACCTTGTTAAAGAAAAAATGTCCATCCCCCTAGCAAAATGAGAGGCATGCTCGTAGTAAGAGTTATCCTGGGCTGGCCTACAGATTTTTTTTTTGCTTGCCAGTGCCAATCCTTCTGTAAGCAGCAGTATGACCAGTAGGTTAAGACTTCCAATGTCTCTCAATGGACAAAAAAGAAAAATGACCTGCTTGCATGTAGACAATTTAGCAGCTCGGAGATATATGCTACCTATGCTGGCATTTTTTAATGTTGCAAACTGTTTATAATCTCACTTGCCTGACAGCAGATTCTGTCCCTACAGCATATTCTAGAACAACAGTTTCTTCTTCAGCAGTTGTGCGATCTTCCAGTGTACGGAGCCTGCTTTCTCATCCTAACAATAGAAAATATTCAAATCTGTAATCACACACCCATTGGACCGCACACACAACTATCACAGGTGTAATTCTTTCCTGTATGTGTCTGACTAACAAGTCACATGGGCTTTTCAACTGCGGCGTTTTAATTACTGTATACCAACTTCTAAACTGGGCAGAGAACAATAAGACATTTACAGGAACAACACAATGTGTACATTTTTATGTATATTTAGTTTTATTCATTAACCGACTTAACGTTTTTTTATGCCGGCCGGGAGCTTCCTGTATCTGAGCGGGCGTTTTTATACGTCCCGTCAGCCGCGCATTAGTGGGAAACTGCCAGAATTTAAAAAGAGGCAGTGATGCCTGTTTACATACAAGCGATCCGCCGGCTCCCAAGCCCTAAAATTGTGCTCACCCGCAAAAAAAATAAAATAAAGAAATCGCAAAAAACGATCACAACATAAATTGGCCATAGGCGACGCTTTTACTGCTCATCAGTTTAGTGTTATCAGTGATTAATGGCCCAAAAATTATTGCTCACACGCAGAGCGGAGATATGTAACGTGCGGCACAATAGTCAGATTCGCACGTAGGCGCACCCAACGCATTTTTGCGTGTGTATGTGGGGGGGGCGGGGGGGTGGGGGACTTTTTAAAAAAAAATTTGTTTTTTTACACTTATCTTTATTGTTATCACATAGGGGGTAAGAAGCTCCCTATGTGATAGCCTCCGAGACCCCTGTCACCTAGGGAGCCCCAGAGAAGCAGAGATCTGCTTCACCAGCTACTGTAGCTGGGAATGACAGCCGAATGCGGAAGCGATGTAATATACATCACGTCCTGCATTTTGGCACCAGAGAGGAGATCAGAGATCATGCCGCTCTCGGCTGCATCGTGCATAGCAGATCTCGGGACCGGCAACGGCCATGACAGCGGCTGCTGTGGGGGCAAGGGAATTGGTTTAAAACCCGCAGCTAATACAAGCGATCGGGTGAGAGACGCCCGATCGCGTGAATGTAAACCGCCATCCAAGAAGGCCGGCAAGCTACTCGTCCAGCTCCGGCGTCCTCTCATCTGTGATTTTTCAAGCCCTGTAAATAATTCTGCACATTTTTACAGTTGTGATGAATGGTTTGAAAGTCAAAATTCTGTGTGACAGATGCAGAACTTGCATGTTCCAACATATGAAAAGTGCGCCATGTCTTCTTGCCATAGCATGCAACCAGCATCCTTAAGCCATCATCACACCTGCAATTTGCCAGTGGCAGGATCACCATGGAAGACGCAGCATGGAGAAGGGTGCAACACATACAAAGCAGGTAAGTGTTCTCCTTGAGATCTTGTCACTGGTCAGGTCTCATGTGTGACATGTGCCTTATTTAAAAAAAGAAAACCTGTAAACTGCTTGGTTGCTATAGGCAACAAACAAATGTTACCTTTAGCACACGTTTTATATCTGAAGCTAATAAGGAGATGAAGACACATGAGTATCACAGCCCGGGAAGTACCTGAAACATCCTCTTACAAAATGTTCTGCCGGAATTTCTACAAATTTCCTCAGGGGACAGAATAATATAAGGTTCCGCTTTCCAACCTGGATCAATGGATGATCTACAGCTGCAAAGAACAAACGACATGTCAAAAGTGGGCAGAAAATTAGATCAGGACCTTCATACCCAGAGGCCAAATAGCAAAGCACTTGCAGATACACATTTTGGTGGTCATCTCCTTATTTACAACACATTGGTTTTTAAAATGTTGAAATCACATCTACACACAAATGTTATTAGCTTAAAGGGAAACTATCATGAGAAGTAAAGGAGGCTGCTATTGCTGAATTCTTCTGAAATTGCTTGCTCTCTGGCTGTCCTGCTGATTCATTGGTCTCAAAGCTGTCTGGAGTCCCTGAGCCAGAAAAGGTATGTAGATAAGTGACTTGCATTTACAGCATGCTTGTTTGGAGTCTAAATTAAAAGTACTAAGTCATCCACAGTCAGGCAACTATTATTTATTAATGTTGTTTATATAGTGCTGACAATTTACATAGCGCTTTACAAACGGTACATTCACATCAGTCCCTGCCCTCAAGGAGCTTACAATTTAGGCCTCATTCACACTGCCACGCGTATATGTGTGTATTGTACCCAGGGCAGCCATCAGAAATTTTGGGGCCCCTTACATGGCTTTAGGCCGTGCCCCCCCCACCGCTGGACGCAGAGCTTAGTGACGCACTGGACACAGGACCCACCTGAGAGTGACCCTGCAGAGCCCACCATATATGCTGCACAGCCCATCTCAGACTGTCTATGGTGGGCTCTGAAGGGGTCTCAGGTGGGCTGGTCAGGGCTGCATCCCTCCCCTTCCTAGCTCCTCTTACCTGCACACATGGCCTAGTCTCCCGCCGGACGGCCAGAAGTGATGTCACGTCACTAACGTGAGGTCACTTCCGGCCAGTCTGACATCAGACGAGCAGCTTCGCTGATGGGGCGCTAGCTTGTCTCAAAGCCGCTGGAGCGGCAATGCTGGTGCCCTGCGCTGCTAGGCCAGGCCTCCTCGCCCTTCACCGTTGCCCGATAGTCATGTAAGGGACCCGTATGGGCCCCCCAGGCTGCCTGGGCCCCTTACATGAGTATCAGCCGTACCCCCCTGATGGCTGCCCTGATTGTACCATATGCATATAAATGGCTCCATACACATAGCTGCGTATGGAGCTGTATATTTGCGTAGCGTAAAAAGGCACAAAAATAGAATGGAACCGAGACGCATCCGTGCAGCGTATTTCATGCGCATACGGTTCATTAAAATTTCTATTACGAATGATGAATTCTGGGATTGCGTATGTGTGTGTGTGTATATAAGCGCGTATACAGACACGCATGTACGTGTATATACGCAATATACCATTTTTTTTGCTCTTGCGTTGTGTGTGAATGAGGCCTTAAGGTTCCTATCTCACATGCTTACATACACACTAGGGCCAATTTCAACAGGAGCCAAATAACCTACCAGCATGTCTTTAGAGTGTGGGAGGAAGCTGGAGCTCCCAGAGGAAACCCACACAAGCACAGGGAGAACAGGGCAAACTCCATGCAGATACTGTCCTTGCCAGGATTCAAAATCGGGGACCCCAGTGCTGCCAAGCAAGTGTTCACCACTAAGCCACTGTGCTGTCCACACTAGCCTTTTTAAAAAGGAAAGCAATGGCAGACCCTGTACTTTTCTCACAACTCTTATAATATCCCTTTAAAGAGACCCTATCACCAAAGTATTATTTTCAACACAAGTATTCCAATCATTGTGTGCACATTTAACATTTTTTTTTTACGCATGAGATTTACCTGTAAAGGCCTCCATTGTGTAGATAATCCAAAAACCCTGACACTACCGCTGGGTGCAGTCTTCTTGGACGTCATTTCCGCAGCTCCAGCGGACTCAGGGCTATCATGCAAGTGATGTACTAAAGTATTCCCCTTCATTCCTTCCCCAGTAGCTACTTAATAATTTACAGAAAAGGAGAACACCACAAGCAACCATTTAAAATAGTTGACTTATCTGTGCTTTTTACTTGCAAGGTTAGAAGTTGATCGCAGGGTCTCTTTAAACACACCCAAGCTTATCAGTGTGTGTGTGTGTGTGTGAATGTATGTAAAGTGTGGTTTTGTGCTGTTTGAAATTGGCAATCAAGACATATTCAAAAATGGTTTCTTTATATTACCACATGTAATAACATTGCATAGGAGTCTACTTTAGCAACCGGTCATAAACTTGGGCAGCTCAGATTGAACATATAATGTAAAATTACAGAAGGCTCTGTTCACACCTAGCATTTTGTAGCCCCTTTTCTGCCCCAAAAAAATCCAATTCGTTTCTATGGCCATGGTCACATCTGAGCATGTCGGTTGTAGCAAAATGGCCATTGCTGTAAAAAAAGTACATGAGCTTCTTTTGGGCAGATTAAGCACTTCTTGGCACAATTGACTTCAATAGAAAGGCTCAGAAACATGCGTTTGTTGCATTTTTGCCTATGTACATCAAAGTGTCACAATCTGGTGGAAGCAATGCATTATGGGCTATGTAGTCTTGAGAAATGCAGATTTCATCACAACAAGCAGCAGGGAAAGATGGAAAACACACTGGGAATCAAGGAAGTTGTTGGAAGTGATGGGCAGACAGAAGGCAGCACTCACTACATAGAAGAGAATTTTTCAAGTAAACTTTGATTGTGTTATCAAAAACGACTGTAGTATGTATTCCTATCACAACGCTGATGTTAGAATAGTATATACTGACTTAAAAAAGACCTTTTAAGCTACAATATAGTACATTTTTGTTCTCGGTTTTAGATCCATTTAAATGTTGCCTTTATTATGACAAAGATTTAACAGAGACACACACAAATCTGAAAGGTTTATTAGGTGTACAGGCTGCACACAGTTGTAATTTTATCTGTTCATTAACAAACATTTGAAAAAGAGTTCTGGGAACTGGCGATGCACAGCATAGTCAGTACATATATACACAATAAGTTACAATCCTTCTGATAAAAGGGCTTCATTTTCCAAACAAATTTCCACTGCAGGGAAGGAGAGAAAAAGGGATACGCAGGCATTTGACTTTGCAGATTGGCTGTGTTGGGAAGGAAAGTTTACAGAGGCAGAGATGGCACAGCTTGTGGTCACTTGTCTCTAAGATAAAACCCAGACTGGTCAACCCTGGGGGGTGCTGGGACTTACAGTTCCTGAAAAACTGGAGGAATTAAGAACAAAAGAGACTGGCAAATTTGAATCCACGTGTGGTAATTTCAGGTACAACATGACTGCTTAAGGACAATATATTTTTTCAAAACAAAACAAAAGAAACATACTTGGAGAACCAAAATATGCAACTATCTATGCAAGAGGAAGGCTAAAGAGCAACCAGAGCCCAGTGCTAGCCAACTATGTCTGCAGATATCCACAGCCATGACCAAACTGAGCTCTGACAGCTCACCATTACTCAAGTACACACTGGCATCTCTCCCCAGGAGACCTTCTGTCAAACTGCACTTTGGCTACAGCAAGTCACCTATCACATATCAAAGCACCAGTATAGAGCAGGGGAAAAGCAACATTACTGAAGTATAACAGCAGCAAATAAGATCAGTGATTGGCTTACATGTTTTAGAAATCACTAGTCATTAGCTTTTTCACCAAACTCTAGTACTATCTAAAATCCAAAATGGTGTGTCAGTGTAATAATTATGGGCACCAGCAGGCACCAATTACAATGTTTTAGGACAGGGGTGGACAAATATGGAACTGAGGAGCCAGCAAGGTTTTTTTTTTTTTTTTTAAGCGGCAGCTAAAGTAACAACTAGAGAAAACCTCTGGGGAACAAAATACACTCACTGGCCGCTTTATTAGGTACACCTGTTCACCTACTCATTAACGCAAATATCTAGTCAACCAATCACCTGGCAGCAACGCAATGCATTTAGGCATGTAAACATGGTCAAGATGATCTGAAGTGCAAACTGATCAGAAAGGGGAAGAAAAGGGACTTTGAAAGTGGCCTGATTGTTGGCGCAATACGAGCTGGTCTGAGTATTTTAGAAACTGCTGATCTACTGGGATTTTCATGCATAAAACATGTCTGGGGGTTTGCAGAAAATGGTCTGAAAACCACCAGTTCTCTAGACGAAAATGCCTTGTTGATGTCAGTGGAGAATGGGCAGACTGGTTCGAGATGATAGAAAGGCAACAGTAATTCAAATAACCACTTGTTACAACTAAGGTATGCAAATTAGGATCTCTGAATGCACAACACATTGAACCTTGAAGCAGATGGGCTACAGCAGCAAAGACCACACTGGGTGCCACTTATCAGATAAGAACAGGAAACGGAGGCTAAAATTTGCAAAACTCAAAATTGTACAATAGAAGATTGGAAAAACATTGCCTGGTCTGATGAGTCTCAATTTCTGCTGCTACATTCAAATGATCGGGTCAGAAAGCAATGAGCCATGCTGCCTTGTATCAACAGTTTAGGATGGTGGTGGAATGGTGTGTGCAATATTTTCTTTCAGCCTCTTAGTACCTATTGGTCATCTTTTAAATGCCACAGCCTACCTGAGTATTGTTGCTGACCATATCCATCCCAAAAGGGGGCCCAACCTGGTACTAGCAAGGTGTACCTAATAAAGTGGCCATTGAGTGTAGGTGCCAGCTATAATTTTTGAGTATTGGCTACCTGGCTCCTGCTATTTGCACAGCCCTGATTTAAGATCAATCCACTACAAAAAAAAAAAAAAATGGCAGGTCAAACCACTATTCTCTTAGCTCATGGGTCTCTAGCTAGTTAAGTTCCCAGCTTCACCCGACAGACTATCTCAAAAGGGTCTCTCTAAACTCAAATGTGGATTTTCCATGACAGAAAATGAAACAAACGAGATGGAAAGTGATGCAGCAATCAAGTTATTCAGCCCATCAAAGTCTGCATCTATAACTGAAATATCAATATT
Source organism: Nanorana parkeri (assembly GCF_000935625.1). Taxonomy (NCBI): domain Eukaryota; kingdom Metazoa; phylum Chordata; class Amphibia; order Anura; family Dicroglossidae; genus Nanorana; species Nanorana parkeri. The sequence goes on from NW_017306723.1 coordinate 673,972, forward strand.
GGGCAGGCATTGCCTTTAAAAAAGAAAATTAATATAAATTTAAAGCAAAACTAATCATGACAAAATTATCTATTCGTACCCAAAGGATTATGCAGGAGACCTCTACTCAGAAGTCAAATCAAGCTTACTGCACTGACTTGGTAGAATGGTGAAAGCAGTACATGATAACACTTTTTTTGCACTAAGTGCCTGTACCACACAGATTATCCAGCTCTCCAGAAGCCAATACCAAGCACCTTCAATTTTTGTAAGCATTACTTACGTCACCCTAGAAAAGCCCAGTATCACCTGATTGTCACATCAGCCATGGAAATGAAGATTCATGCCGTCTATGGCCATAAGTCAGAGCAAATAAAAATCCCTGAAGTATAAACAAACAAACCTGCAAAAAAAAAAGAAGCTTATCCTGCCAAGTGATATTTGAGTTCATTCTGCATAGGTCCCAGTTATACTGCACAGACTGGATCCTTTACCGAGTAGAGGCAACCAAGATGACCTCAATAAAGGGTATGGATTATTTCATGCCAATTGTTAACAGAAAAACAGAAGAATAATAATGTATGAAGCCAGAAACGCCAATTACAACCCGACTGTGTAGTCTCTGCATAATCTCATTTAAGTTGGCCATACACCAGTATAGGGTTATTTCTTTTTATTTTTCTTCGAACAGCAGTTTGATTTTTTTTTTTTTTATAGTTAATGGGGTCAAATCAACAATTTTGGACTGTAGTAATGGAAAGAGAAGAAAAAAAAAAAAGAACGAGCATGATGGAACATTGTTCACCATTCATTGCAAAATTAAATGTAAAAATCAAATGAAATTCTGATGGCATGATTCAACATTTTTCTACCAGTGTATGGCCAACGTTACCTATTACAATGAGGTGCAAGGGCTTACCTAAAATAATCCATTCAATATGTCCAATCAAGCAGACCTTCCACTACATTGTGGCTGATAAATCTAGGAGAGACCGTACAGATCTCAAGATGCGTGGCCCATTAATTCTGATTGTCTTAATATAGTCTGATATGTAAACAATTATACAATATATACTTTAAAAATAAAGGTTTACTGGTGGTATACGGACTCAAGTCAGCAACAAAGAATACTTGACAAATATTACTGGGAACAGCGGTGCTCCACTAACATAACTCAACATGAAAAGTTCTAAAATCCATAACCACGGTCTAGTATATTATTACAATATAGAATTATGGGTTTAGCTCTAAAACCCACATACCGGGGAACCTAAAACGGAGTGTGACCTTAAGGGCTTTTGAACAATTTTATTAGCAATTTCTTCAAATGAGATTGTAGGGGAAAGATTTTCTTACACTCAGCAGAGAACCTGTTAATAACCCCATTAAGTATGTCTTCAGCCTCGACTGTATCCAATTTCTGTGCTCACAAGGCATGTGGCTTTAAAAACTGGACCTTGCCTACAAAAACACTATTGGGATGAAAATTGGTTGTGACCAAATTTCAGCTCTTTCTGTAAGAACAGTAAAGGGCTCATTCAAACCATAGCACATGTGATAACGCATGTTAAATCTGGTGTATTAATGCACATTAAATAAACATTGCCCTTAATGTGCATATGTGAATGTCCTGTATGATGCAGTGCATTGCCATAATAGTGCAGGAGGGGGATCGGAGAGCAGAATTAAAATGAACATGCTGCCTCAACATGTAAAATGATGTGAACCAGCCCTAAAAGTTGTCTGATGGCCAACAACAACAGACACTTTTTTTTGGTTAATATTTGTAGACCCTACTGGGCTTCATAAGTGCTACAAATAGAAACATGACAAATTATAAAACAAAAAATTACAGAATGTAACTCTGTAAAAATAAAATTAATGATTAACATGAGTGCAAAAAACCTTCAAGTTCCAAAGAGGATATTAAAAAATCTAAAATTTTCATGGCAATTAAACTAAAAAGAAAAAAAAAAACAGAATTAAAAAATACCAAACTGCTATATTTACATGTTACATTTACAAACTTTTTTTTTTATTATGGAATGTTCACTGTCAGAAGCTTTCAAGAGACTGGCATGGAGCAACATACAGTGAGATTGAACAACTTGAAATGATTAACTTTACATAGGTGAAGCAAAGGCAAACATGCTGCAGGATAAAATGATAATCCCGATGGTCTAGGATCACTGGTTCCTAGAGATCAGGACATGTTCTCAAGAATGACCATTGAGCCCATGCATTATGTCCGCTTCTGCTGTATAAAACTTTAAGGGGGGAAATATTTTACTAGATGGGTAAATCAGGGGTGGGTCAGTCTGGACAACTAAAAGGAGAATATTGACTTCCAGATATGAGGTTGTACCAATAACCACACAGTTATCTTTACCTGCGTGACAAAAATACTCTAATCACAGTTTTAAATGTTATTAAAACAAAACAGTGTCTATATTTTTTTAAATGAATTAAAAAAGGCCCGTTCTGATGTCAGCAGCTGACAAACACAAAGTGCCGATGATGGCAGTACAATAAGATATGCAAGTCTTCCAAAATGCCACACCTGAATAAGCTGGCCTCTTTGCCCACATACATTCTGGATGCTATGGGTCAAGTAAGGTATACACAGGTGGATTTTCGCATGAACGTTTGTATGAACAATCTCATTGGAACATTCAATAATACCATCACTGGCTTGGTGATTGTCATTAAAAATTCATTTGATTTTCGTTTTTATTTTCGAATGAATGGAGCTTTCCACATTTCAGAGAAACATTTTCCAACATGATCCTTCAAATTTTTTCATCACTTCAGTCGAAAGTGATCGTCGATTTCACACAATGACTAGAAAGTGGAACGAACATTCTGAAATAGATTTCATTTGAAATTCTAACTTCGTATACCCTACTTTAGCCTCTGTCTGGATTGCTGATCTCACCATATGGCAACTGCATCCTGCCTTGGCATCATGGGCCACCTTGGCTGATGACTACTGTGACTACATACAAAATGTAAGTAGGGCCTAATAAAAAAAACAAAAACAAAAAAAAAAACAGCTTCTGTCTAGGTCTGAAGCAAACTTAAAAGGAGAACTATGAGGTGAGTGGTTTTCACTCACCTCATAGTTCTAGCTGACCTGTGACAATGAGACTGTCACAGGTCGGCTCAGTAGATCGGGAGGTGAGCGAACACATGCCGGTGCTCGCTCACTTCTCGATCATGTCAGCTCTCTGCCGTGACAGGGGAGGGGATGCATTCCCCCCTCCGGCCCACGAGCGCTGACTGGCGGAACGGACGGGGGAGAGGGCGGGTAGAGCTGGCTCTGCCTCTAGATAGGCAGAGCCTGCTGTCACTCACACAGCTGGGCGGATCTCAACATCGATGTTGGGATCCGCTGCGGCGTCTCAGTATACCGCGAGCTGTAGCTCACGGTATACTGAGCTTAGGGTGACGGGAGGACGCTAGTTTGTGTCCTCCCGTTACCCTAAGGAGAACTATAGGGAAAAGCCCTGACCCCATAGTTCTCCTTTAAAGGTCTAGAGCAAGTCATAATGCCCCCTGTGTCACAGGCTCTCAATGGATTCATTGTTACAATGTACCAATGGTGGTAAATTATTAGTGTTGGATTACATCATAGAAAGGAAGCTTGATACATTATGTGAATTCCAAATATCTGCAAACCTACACAACCAAGACCTGACCAAGAATGAGAACTAAGACAACAGGTATGGTTGAGTATTAGCGCTGGCTAGCACAGAAGACTGCTATGGGGTATTATTTGCGGATGCTGACCTGTCCCTATACCCACACATACATACACATGGCCTATGTGTAAAGGGTCATGAACCTGACCACAAGCTCCACAACACCAAAAGGTCTGTAATCAGGTGCAGTACTGTCCTAGTCTTTCATCGACTCTCCCAGATACTAATACACAGTGCAACCCTCAAACAACCTTTTTATCCGACACAGGTTATGCTACATATCACAAGAGGAATAACCCTCCACCACTTTCACAATCACTTAAATACAACTATTGATTTAGGTCTTATGTTAATACAGAGTAATTACGGTTGTATCTGCACAGTTGTATCTGATAATTCTACTTGTGTGAAAAGCTTTGAAGTGCCTCCAAGTCTAACCACAGCTGCCCTGTCAAATGCCTAACCCATCACCCTGTTACACAGTAGTAACTGTTGGACTTCAGGTCACCTTAGATCTCTAAAACAAGTTAACGTATCAGACAGAAAAAGCAAAGGGGGCAAATATAAATCTTTTAATCAGTTAGTCTGCACAGTTATGCAATAATATCCAATCACGACTGGTTCATTTCCAGAGTCCATGAGCCATGCTGCTGAAATGCCAGAAAGGTAGCCAACGTCTCTTAGCCTATACCCAACTGACCAACCCCTGATCAGCTTTTGCCATTAGCCTGCAGACAACACAGCGTATGTGCAAAATTTATCTTCAAATGGTACCTTTGCTTAACTTCAGTTGTTTAAACAAGTCCACTTTAAGCAGCACATATTCCCTCTTGTAAAATGTCTAATTATTCTACCGTTTCATGATATAGAAAAAAAAAAGTGTAAAAAAAAAAAAAAAATGCAGTTCCTTCACTAACATGCGCGTTAGAAAACGGAGCATAGGTTTTACATGATGCATGTGACGTTAATGTGCGCTGAACAGCGGAATGCAGAGCTAAAAATTATTTTTTTTAAAAGTCACATACCATGTGTAATGGTGCAATATATGCGATTGATTCAGAGACTAGGTCACACAAGTCCTATAAAAAAGGCGGTTATGTTCTATGATAGAGGAAGACAACCTGTCACCTTTTGGATGCTGAGGAATGACAAGGCTAGCTTGCTGGGCATGCCTGGTCATGTAGTTCCTTAACCACAAAAGGACAACAGTTTGGCCAACTCTGTGCCCTACTTTATAACACCGATGCTGTGACATGACTTGCTTCAACTTTCAAACTATTTACAGTGGTCCTATACAGCTCTAATGGACTAAAGTACTTACATGTTCTTTCTCTTAGCTGAGCTTCCACTGCTGTTCGAACTGACATCAGAGCCTGTCCCTACATTCTCTGCCGATTTGTCTTTAAGATTACAAGATCTGCTGGCTATTTCTGTCACTGACTGGCTCTCTCTTGCTTTGGTACCAAGAGGCAACGCCTCTCCTGTCGCACCTGGAATATTCACCACAATCTCACTGCCTCTAGTTTGCTGAAAAGGGAAAGGCGTGGTACACACAGGGCTATGAGCTGCTACCTGACCTTGACAGTATTGTATACTCATTAAATTGAGTCCAGCATCATAGGTGGCTGTATTTATCGGCAGACATAGTGCAGTAGGAGCATCCTTGACCACCTTAGTGGTCACAACATACAACGCAGGACGAACCACAGGGGCATTGAGAGAGAAGGTAGGAGCTTGGACAATTTTCGGCTGTTCCAAAATCAACGTCTTTTTCTGAACTGGCTGACAAGGTCCCAATCTAGTGATATTTCCACCAGGACTGTAGAGTTCTGTTGCCATCCTTGTAGAGCTGGCCTTTCCCATGTTTAGTAGGAGCTGTTGGTCCGTCCCTGAAATGTACTTGAGACCGGCGACAAAGTTTCCAGAAACAGGAGAACTGCCTTGTGATCCGTTGACTCCAGTTTTTACAATAGCTCTTTCGGGAGTGCTTTGGAAGACCTTCTCAGCTGGTCTTACCACTCTGTTTTTCTCTAGAAAACATTCCCTCTTTACAATGACACTATGCACAGGAGTTGATGCCTTGGGCACTTCTGCAGGTGGTCGCTGTATCAGCCTGACTTGTGGTACAACATCCTTATAGTCCTGCACACGCTGTATCACTGCTGGATGGGGTACAGGTGCATTTGAGCGGCCCTTTTCCATGACTTTTTGAAGTATGGTCTGCGTCTCTGAACTGGACAAAACCCTGGGTTCTTGTTTTACTGGTGGAGGAGTACTCAGACTGGCTGGGGAGTCATTATGAGTGGCAACACTTACACTGGTGACAGCAGTTGGTGCATTTTGCCCTGCACAAAGTTCTGCAGACTCTCTTGCACGCTCTGCCAAAAATTTCCTTATCTCTTGTTCAATGCTATCATCACTATCCACAGAACTACTGTCTTGTGCTTCAGGCAAGGCACTACTCAAACTGTCTGAAACAATGACTGGTTTGCACTCAGGTTTATTTGGTGACAAGTCTGAATTGCTTGCTGTGCTCATGCACTCCTCTTTTATCTTCATGTGTAAACCGGACTTTAAAGCATTCTCTTGAGGGCTGCTGGTATTTACAAGGCAGCCTTTAACAGCAGGCTTGAGCATGCAGTCCTTTAAATCACCCCCAGTGCCAAGTGATTCTAGAGTCCTGGTGGTGGTTTCCCCAAACCTGACCCTTTTCTTATACTGCGGCCTCCCATCCTTTGGTCTTTTTTTGCATTTCCTCTTGGATCGAAGGAGGTCCTTTATAGCTGAATCTAAATCCTCATCACTGTCTAAAGAACTGCTTGTGTCTACACTACAGTTGCTCCTCATTTTAGTGTATATCTTCCGTTTTCCTCCAGTTATTGCAGGAAGTGATACAAGGCTTTTTGCTGCCTCCTGAACAATGTGACTGGCTTCTTCCAATTTGTAGGATGGCTTGGAGCACTCATTCATCCCAACATCTGTACTTATGGCCTGCAAGATTTCCGGGGGACAAGACACTGTACTTGCTATACCAATAACATCTGCACGCCTCTTTTCCCCCATTCCCAGCAGGTCCTTTTGTACAATTTTGCTCTCATTTAACTTTCCTTTTTGGGACAAAGTTTTATTGCTGGAAGGTGACTGCTGCCTACGTTGCTCAAGTCCTTGCGGATTTGGAGAGGTCTGTATGGCAGGAGACATGCCAAGGCTCTCTGCTTGCGCTTTACGAGCGAGAAATGTTCTTATCTCCTGCTCTATGCTGTCATCGCTGTCAACAGAGCTGTCACTAGCGCAAGGGGATTGTGGTTGAGCAGGGGGTGTTTCTTGTGAAACCATACAAGTAGTTTCCGGTTGAGAAGGCAAAATTGCTTTAGAAATGTCAAGTATCGCTTCAGCGCACATTAGCTCGGCAGCTGTTTCAGCCCTGCGTGTCGCTTGTACTCCGTCACATTTTGGGTTGCTGTCATCTTCAAAATAAAGGGTCCGTTTGGTAGTGGGGGGGTGACAGCTGGAGGCATCTTGAGATGCTGCATGACTGCTGGAAGGAAGTTTTCTTTTTTTATAGTCTGTGTTGGTATGTGGATCTGGAGAGGAGTTTGTATCTTGGCAGTGGGGGAAAGTTCCAGTAGATGTGACAGTGCTTTTTGCCTCCTTCTCTAGAGAGCACTTGTGATCCACAATGAGATTTCCTTCTAGCCTGCTCTTTTCTAGCTGGTAAAGTTGAATTGCTTCCTCTATGCCGTCATCACTACTGGAGTCGGACAGCGCCTCACACTGCCTTGAGGAAGCTTCATTTTTCTGCTCGCTCTGCTTAACCGAGCTAGAAAAAGGTTTAGGGTAGATACTAGTTTTAACATTTTCAGCCTTTTGCTTCGAACATTTAGGCTGCAGATTAAGGCTTTCAGAAGGCAGCTTGTCCGGAAGTCCCTTGATCCCTGGCTTGGGGCTTTGTTTCTCGGCAATCTTAAATGGCTTTTGCTTTGGTTTAGCAGCTACATTGCTCTGGGCAGCCTTCTTGGCAGTGCTAGAGTCACTCGCAGTATTCTGCAACTTCTTCTGACTCAGAAACTGCTCGATTTCATCCTTGATACTTTGCTCGAAGGAATCATCGCTACCCACACTTTCTGGAGAAGAACAACAAGAACGGTCCAGAGCAGAAAAAGTATTGCAGGTGGTAGTTGACGTGACCATTTTAACAGGTGACTTGCAAGCAGGTACATTACTAGAAATTGTTTTTAGCTGGTCAGAATTATCAGTAGGGCTTGAGTTCTTTGTGACCGCAATGGTAGAGGAAGCATCTGCAGTGCTTCTGTTTTTTAGATATTCCTGAATAGCTTCTTCAATGCCTCTGTCGACAGAATCATCACTGTCTGAATCCAGTGCTGGTGAACTTTCCTCTTTGACTTTTAACTGTGTGGGAAGTGTGAACGTAGCCTGTTCCTTTGTGTGCCCTTTCAACAGTGCAGCACTGGATTTTAGTCCTCGGTCATTGTTTAATTCCCCCTTTCTGTTCTTCTGCATAATACGCTCATATTCGGCTCTCACTGCACAAGAAGATTCATTACTCTGTTGATGGTCTATAATGCCCAGAAGGTTTGGTGCTTTTTGTATTTGTTCAGGGTGAACTACAGACAAGGGCACTTTATGGGTAGCTTTGGGTCCAAACGGTGTCCATTGTGTCGGAAAAGCTGCCACTGGAGGTGCATTCACTAGAAACATTCTAGCAGAAGGGGCAGGAGTCTGCAGACATCAGTAGCTCAAGAAGCAGTCACATCCTACAGTCAAAAAAGAAAAGATATTCAGTTAGGTAACCAGCACAAGAAAACGTTTAACAAAAAAATTGCAAACTTATAAAATGTTACAAAAGGAATTGTTCGGGAGACTTCTACTAGGGATGCACCGATACCGTTTTTTCGCATCGAGTACAGATATTTATATTTCGTTACTTTCCGATACAGAGTACCGATACCAGTACTTCCGGTAACATAGAGCCGGCGGCTTCCCAGGCAATCAGGAAGCCAGGCGGCGTATCATTACACACCGCCCGGCTTCTTGATTGCCCGGGAAGCTGACTCCACTCTGTTTGGCCGGCTCAATGCTGACTGGCCGGGAAGCCGGCTTCCCAGCCAATCAGCATTGAGCCGGCCAAACAGATCTGACAATATGGTGACACGACCCCCCCTGCAGGCACCTCATTCCTCTCACATAAATCATTAGCAGCAGTCATTACCGTACCAGTTCCTCGGCCAGCTGGGCAGACACCGCTCTCCAAGATCTGCCCACGTCTCCCGTTTGGCTGGCTCGACACTGACTGGGAAGCCGGCTTCCCGGCCCATCAGCATCGAGCTAGCTTCCTGGCTCCATGTTTCCTCGCGGCACTGCCAGTCAGAGGAAATCTCCCTCTGACCGGAAGTTCCAGTATCGGGAAAGGTATTGGAGCATTTGGGTGAGTACTCGCCCAGCTTTCTCAATTGAGAATGACTTGTACAAACAACTCTGGGAATAAATATGGTGAATTTCTCTCCAAATCGACATAATCTGTTAGTCATAACCCGCTGTTGATTGCATGAGAGTTTTTTTGTACAAGTTATTCTGAATTGAGAAAGCTGGTTGGATGTCCAGTGAAACGTCTTTAAGAAATTCAGCATGTCCAATTGCCTTGACTTATCTTTTACAGATATAACTTACTGAATTCCTACTAAATCTGAAGCATTTTTATTTTACAAATATTTGTACATTGGAAATAAACAGCTTACACCAAAACCTGGAGGATGGCCTCACACCTATGTATAGTGGTAAATCAGTACTGTGTGTGTGCGTTGTATTCGTGGGCGCTGAGATAAAATGACGGAGGCAATGCAGCATTACAATATGCGACAAAATATAAACACAGATGAATAATTGTCATTTTGAAATATAAAAAATAAGCACTGCATTGTGTACAACACACACCATGCAAACCTGCTGGTGTGAATAGGCAGTGTGTTGGTGCACCAACATAAGTAACGTGCATTGCCACAATGTGTGTGCAGGAGGGTGTTTTGATTCTTTTTTTTATAAACAGTCGTGGGGAGCTTTTAGAAGATATCGGCGGTTTAAACAGACTTCTGATATTTCACTTTTTATAGTTCAAGAAAGAGATTGATGAGAGTCCCATCTGCTCTGCAGCAATGAATACAGACATGATCAGTAGCACACAGTCTGTATTCATTTACAAGGAGACAGTAAACATGCGGCTCAGGTTTACTATCTGCTCCAATATGAATGATCCCTTACTGCTCTGACACTGCCAGACACTGATCACGGATATTATTTTATTCAGCAGAGTTTGGGAAACATTTCTACTAGAAGTTCATGGTCACTAGTAGACTGAGCTGATGGCAGGAGGGGGAATGACATGGATGTAAGGCGTGCCGAGCTGGCCAGCTGGAAGCGGTCTTATTCCAACATAAGCCTTACACCAACTGAAGCAAAAAAGTCACCACTACTTTCTTCCTAACCTAGAGCCCTTGGATCAAATTTGGGTAAGGAAACTGCACCTGTTCCCACATAAATTATATCAGTACAATGGTTTGCAACTACCAATAAAAGATTTCTGGAGTGGTCTCACATTGCAAAGAGGAAGAAACAAGGCTGAGATAAGCTCAGACTTATTTCATGTATTGCAAAGTACTAATGAAGAAGGCAAGGCTGAGAGTGCTAGGAAGTATGCAGTAGTGTGTGCAGTTCTGGTGCAGAACAAGTAGTACAGCAATGATAATATACTAGGCAGTGTGTACAGCCTGATAATGTAGGGCTGCAACCAACTAATCGCTAATTAGAATAGTTTTCAACTATTTTAATTAGAGATTAGTAGGCTGGAACCCCTAGCTCTCTCCTCCATGCTGGAGGGAGGGCAGAGCAAGCAGCGGGCAGGTGCAATAGCCAGCCTGCTATTGGCTATTGCAATTTGAAATGACCAACAGTAGGCTGGCTATTGCACCCGCCCACTACCTGCTGTATTTACATCCAGCTGCGGAATCTTGCCGCTGGCAGCTGTCATTCCCTGGATGATGTTATTCGAGTGCCATGTGCGTACAATACTTTATTTTAAAATAAATAAAAAGTGGGGAGAAAAAACTTGTTTTTGGTTTCGGCCTGACAAATTCTGCTGCAGGAAGTGTGTTGCAGTGCCATTCATTTCAATGGCACCCCAAATGTGCCTCCCACCCCCAGTGTGATCACATGCACTGGAATGGACAGTACAACAATGCTGTGCGTTTCAGTGTGGTATGAATGCTAAAAATGAACAGAAGTAAACTTTGTAACACTCCACTTGTATCTTATATTTTTTTATCCGATTAATAAAAATTATATATACATATACACACACACATTTTTTTTAAATCGGCCAACTAATCGATTATGAAAACAAATCAATAGTTGCAGCCCTAGAACAGTGTCAGTAATACTGGAAGCACAGTGCATGCACCGTACTGAGAGCAGCATATAAGGTGGGAATACTGTATGTACAGGGGTAGCATGTACAATATAAAGTACAGTATATACAGTGGTGGTGTGTTCCTGGTCCGGAGTGTAGCATATACACCATATTGAGTGCAATATGTGCAGTGGTACTGCACTTCACACCGTGTACACTTTGCACTCTACACACTGGACGTACTGTTCTGTATATACTGCACTTCACACTGGACGTACTGCTTTGTATATGCCGCACTTCACACCGGCTACACTTTGTACTCTATATACTGCGTGTGGATCACAGCATGTACAGTATGGAGTACAGCATATACGGTGGTGTGTTCCTGGTGTGGAGTGCCATATGTACAGTGGTAGGGTATACCTGGTATGGAGCACAGTATTAAACTATGGAGTACAGTACATACAGTGGTGGTGTGGTGTGAAGTGTATAGTGGTGGTGTGCAGTGTATAGTTGGTGTGGAGCTCAGTTTGTACAGTATGGAATGCCATTTATACAATGCTAAAGTGTACACCATAGGAGTAGCGGTGTGTGTACCAGTTGTAGAGCTCCCTGTGTCCAGTATGAAGTGTAGCGTACAGAACAGTAAATGGCAAGTGTGTAGAGTATGGTGTGCCCTATATACAGTAATAGTGTGTGTGGAATGCTAATGCTATATGCAGTGTTGGTGTGTACCCAGTGTGGAGTGCAGTACAACCAGTAAAGAGTGCAGTGTACAGAGCAGTAAAGTAGGGTACACATGGTACTAATTCCAGCTGATTTGGCACCCATTGCCAGGCATCCCTTAAATCAGCTGATTGAAGAAGCAGATTGGAAATTTATTGGCTGAACTGAGCTGGCAGCCAATCAGCTGCCAGCACCATTCGGGTATGCTGACAGTGGGCGGCGGGCTGCTTTCAGAATACAGTGCCAACAGCTGGGATTCATCCACCTACGCTCGGAAGTGTTAATGGAGGAATTGAATCGATTTTATTTTTATTCAGCTCGTGGGTCGAACTTAAAAAAAAAAACCTGACTTTAGAAACAGTGTAGTATATAGAGTGCAGTATACACAGTGCAGCGTGCTCTCGCTGTGGAGTGCAGTATGTTTGGCGGGTAGTGCAGTGTGCACTCTGTGCCGAGTCCAGTATATAGAGTGCAATGTGTACCTGATGTGGAGTGTAGTAAATACAATGCAGTGTGTACCCGGTGTGGTGTAGTAAATACAGCGCAGTGCATTTGGTGTGTAGTGCAGTGTACACTCTGTGCCGAGTCCAGTATATAGAGTGCAACGTGTACCCGTTGTGAAGTGCAGCATACACAGAGCAGTAAGTCTAGTATAGAGAGTGCAACATGTGCCCGTTGTGAAGTGCAGTACATACAGAACAGTACGTCCAGTATATAGAGTACAAAGTGTAGCCGGTGTGAAGTGCGGCATATACAAAGCAGTACGTCCAGTGTGAAGAGTGCAACGTGTACCCGGTGCAAAGTGCAGTATATACAGAACAGTACGTCCAGTGTGTAAAGTGCAACGTGTACACAGTGTGAAGTGCAGTATCTACAGAGCAGTGCGTCCAGTATATAGAGTACAATGTGTAGCCGGTGTGAAGTGCGGCATATACAAAGCAGTACGTCCAGTGTGAAGAGTGCAACGTGTACCCGGTGCAAAGTGCAGTATATACAGAACAGTACGTCCAGTGTGTAGAGTGCAAAGTGTACACGGTGTGAAGTGCAGTATCTACAGAGCAGTGCGTCCAGTATATAGAGTACAATGTGTAGCCGGTGTGAAGTGCAGCATATACAGGAGCAGTATATAGAGTACAATGTGGAGCCGGTGTGAAGTGCAGTATAGACAAAGCAGTACATCCAGTGTGTAGAGTGCAACGTGCATAGCAGTACGTCCAGTGTGGAGTGCAGCGTAGAGAGGAGTACATCTTTTATGGAGTGCAGTAAGCGGCAGCGTGCACAGCAGATCCCCCTGCAGGCTGGTTGAGGCGGTGGAGCGGGGTGTACTCTAGGCCAGTGCTGGCCGCGCAGTGCGGAGGTGGAGCTGGTCGCACACAGGAGGCTCCGGCCCGACACTCAGGTCTGTCCGTAACTCACGCACACAGGCCAGGGGAGTCGCTGAGCCCCTGATCACCAGCCTCGTCCTCTCCCCGTTATCCACACAGCCTCCCCAGCTCACTAACCTTTCTCTCCGCTTGATCGGTTCCCATCTTCCTAACCTCCACGGCCTGACACAGCGGACTACCCGGCACCGCTCCTTCCCTTCACCAACACGTCACGGGAGCGAGCACGCTCAGCCGTATGCGTATTCTGTGTAAACCACTCCCCAAGAACCAATGGCGCGCCGTCTCAGCCCCACCCCCTCCAGCCAAGGCGCGTCACCGTAGCACTCCCTATACATTTACCTCTCGTCACCAGAACCCGCCCCTTTCCCTCTTTACAATCTGCGCCCGCTAATCCGTTATTACGTCGCCGTAACCCCGCCCCCTCAACTATCTTCAAGTCACCGCCTCAGTCTACATGCTTCTGGTTACCAAGGAGACGAGTCACTGCTTGGTTTCTTGCGATCCTCGCAGTATACATGTAAAGGTGGCCATACACTCTACAACCATCGCAAGACTTTAGTCTTGCGATGGTTGTAAAGGGATTAAAAAAACGTACGATCTGCCTATCTTGGACAGGCAGATCGCACTCTCGATCATCGCAAGCCCGCCCCCCTGAGGGGCGGGCTTCCGATGACCGCAATGCTGAACGGGCAGTGTGCGCGTGCGCACACCGGCCCGTTCAGCATTTATCTTCCGAGCACCGTTCTAACCAGCCGAGAATCGTACGATTCCCGGCTGGTTTTCGAACATGCTGGTTCGACAGAAGACGTGCGACCGTACAGTAGAAACGGTCTAAGGTGCCCATACCTTAGGTGCCCATACACTTAGGAAACCTTTAAGGTGCCCATACACTGCACGATTATCGTACGATAATCGTATGCGATCGGTTTTTCGTACGATAATCGAGCAGTGTGAACGGAGACGTGCGACCACTGCAAGCCCGCCCCGCTGAGGGGAGGGCTTCCAATGACTGCAATGCTGAGCGGGCAGTGTGCGCTTGTGCACACCGGCCCGTGCGGCATTTGTCTTACCAGCACGGCAGAAACCCGCAGAAAATCTTACGATTTTCGCCTGGTTTTTCAACGTGCTTGTAAGGCTGGGCACACACCTTAATGATTATCGTATGATCGTGAGATTTCCCGCAGTTATCGTACGATAATCGGCAGGTGTACGGCCACCTTAACGCAAAATGTCTTGCGTACACGAGATTTCATATTGAAGATTGTAAAGTTATGTACAATACTCTTTGGGAGATGTTCCTCTGGGGGAGTCAGGCATGGAAAAATATTAAGGGTCCTTGTAGACTACAGACTCAGCGATAGCATGCAATGCCAAGCAGCAGTTAGCAAAGCTAGCTGGCTAGTCTGTCATAAAAAGAGGGATTTAAGCAAGATTCCACCGCTGTATAAAACACTGCTCTGTCCTCACCCTGAGTATGTGCAGGGGTGTGGAATTCCTATTGCTCGACGCCCGGGACATGCAGTTTCGGGCGCCGGGCGAGTAGTTTTTTTTATACATTTAGCCCTGCTCTGGACAAGAAGAGCTAAATGTATATTGTGGAGCCGCCGCTCGTTTTCATACAAGTGATCTGATCAGATCACTTGTATGAAACGAGAATCGGCGATCCTGTCCGGCACCCCCGCCGTGGTCTTCGGCGGTCCCCCGCTACTCTGGGGCAACCGTGACCACGGCACGGTAGCTCACCATAGAGCCCGCAGAGCAGACGAAGAACTTCCGTTCTTCGTCTGCTCTGTGTGATCACCGAGACCGTGGCGCTGTAATCACAGCGCCACCTGTCTCGGCTGTCAGGAACTACACAGAACATCTGTTCTGTGTTGGAGGGCAGGTTCCATAAAGAGAACCTGTCACCTCCAAACTATCACATAGAGCAGTGGTTCTCAACCTCTGCAACCTCAGTACCCACATTTGTCCTTGGCCATTAAGTTGTGACCCAAGTCGCACTGCAATGGAACACATGGCATTAGGATACCGCAGGTTCTGGTGCAGCCGTACGCACTGTGGGTGGGTGGGAGGTGCATTTTGAGTTTAATCCAAATGAATGGCAACGCAACACACCTCCCACACCAGAATGCCCGGTAGTTGTGTCTGCGTGGTACAGTTTGACGCACTGTACTAGTGTGAACGGACCCTCAAAACACTGACATACATACATACGCAGACACATTTTTTTTTGTTTTAAGGTCCACCCAGTCTCCTTACCTTACAAGAACTGGAGTGGATCCTCAGCCTGGCGTCCAGTGTGGGCTGCTGTGCTACGACAGAGCTCCATCCATATGTGCATTAAAGGGTAAGTTCACTTTCCCAGGTAATATGGGAAAATGGAATTGCCCAATCAAATCTGGCCCGTCTCTCCCCACCCCCCCCCCCCCCGCGCACCTTC